>NC_068367.1:31555725-31673225 GCF_020536995.1 Dreissena polymorpha
TTGAATATATCTTTACCACGAAGCAAGGTAATGTTCTCTCTCATTGTTTTGAAAAGTCTAGACGTTTGACATCAGATTTCATAAATAATCCTGTCATCACTTCAGATGCAAAACTTTGTCATATTTGTATGTTTGAGTTCTTTGAGATTTTCTGGGACGGTAAATCCGTGAACCTATATCCGTATTATTTGTATACAAATTTAAATGACAGTGTCTATTGCAGAGCACTTTTCGAGATATAAAAATTGTAAAACGTTTGTTTGACCTTTGACCTGTGGTTATAAATAAAAGGCAGTGCTAAATGAAACATGTATGCAGTACTCTTTGATTTGTCCCAGTTTTGCTCACGGACTAATTGATTCAGTTATGGATGGGCGGAGAAAATGAATTATGCTAACCGAAAAAACATCAACTAATACGGTGAACGGCATTACATTCTAGCTATTCTGATCTGAATACAACAAGTTCATTTATGCAGATGTACAGTGACCATATGGTATCTATTTCCGTACGTAACATCCAAAGGATGTGCTCACTAAAAATATTGCTGCTTTCACAATTATAAGATTGCCTGCCAACACTTTATTTTGCTTGGGTCATAATTAAAGCATCTGTGAATAAATGACATTGGGAATGATCAAAGATTGTTGACATTGGGAATGAACAAAGATTGTAGACAAAGCGCTGGCTTTGAAGATTTGTTTTATCCTATCAACACACCGCAAAAGAAACCACGAATGAATTTACAAACTATGCATAATCAAAACTTAAACGATATACTTGCACTCAAAAAGACTACACATTTTAAGTAACTTTGGTAGTTCTAGTTGTTTTCGGTTGTACAAATTGATATGGGGCGTGTGGAATTAATGCTAACCCTTGACAAGTCATTCTTAAATGTAAGCGCAAGTGCCTGATCAGCGTTTATGGACTTTACAGGATGATTTTGGACTACACTTTATGCACGTGCATTAATACCAATTTACTCCACAAAGGGCCTCATATGAACCACTTGTTTACGTTCTGTGCAAATATTTAAATAGAAAGTGAATAGAGCGTTCAGATGCCGTTTAAAAGGATTTCAATCTCAAACTTACAACTACAAGACCAGTTCAATCATATAGGTTTTGTATTTTAGAACAAATGTTCTATTGACAAAAACACACACACACAATGTAATGCTGTGGCCCCATTGTCAATTAAATCATTCATTCGTCGAAACGCTATTCATGATAAAATAAATCCATTTAACGAAGGCATAAATCTCATTTATCAGTCACACTAAACCAGAATGAATCAAAAACACACACGTGTCAATAAACATTAGTCTAGTGGCATGTTTGTTCATATTTAAAATGGTTAATACCGTATTTAAAAAAAACTGCGCAAATCGGTTGGCCTTTTTGATGCCTTACCAGATTTTGGGTGGACGGAGTAGACATTTAACATAGCATTTTGTAATTCTTAAAACGTTTCACTTAAAAACGTTTTCGTAACATTTTCCTCCAAAAATATTGCATACACCATTTTTAGTGAATTTTTCTAAGACCGTTTTACGTGAAAAAAAGTTATAAGAAACTGAAACAAATTTCGTTCTTAAAACAATTTCAGAACTACGGACTGGCAGTAACCCGCCCACATGATACCAACAATGGCCGCGCCCATGAGAGAATGTCATAAATCGGCTTGTTTGGCTATTTAGAAACTGTTATTCTGGATATATGAGTTATTTATTCACTAAATATCGCTAATGACTACAAAGGATGGAATTCAAAGGATATGTTCGATGTAAATGAGGGAATTTCTGGCAAACATGGCATACTGGTATTTTTAGTTTAAATCACATTTTGCTTTATAAATTTTATTCGAGCATTTTGTGACTTATTGAATGACTATGATACCCGATATCAACATATCTTATGGGATTTGCAGATCACCAAGCTGTCATGAAATTCAACATTGATTACAAACCCTTTACTGGTTTGTATTCATTCTTCTTTCTATTGTTAAAGTTAAATGAACTGTATCACAGTAAAAGACACATTAAGGCGATTGTGGCCAGTTTGGATCCAGATCAGCCTGCGGTCGCTTGAAAGCTGTTTGCTTAAAAGCGGTTTTTTGACAATAACAAATAGTTTCATTGGATACCGATTAGACTACGTTTTTTGTTACCTGGCTCAAATAATAGAATTGTCATTAATCAAATGATTTTATTTCGAACATTAATCAAGTGCTTTTTTTCTGGTCCCTCGGGATCAATGACTCTAGCGCTTTCGTGTTGAGAATTGAATACCGCTTAAGGCGCTGCTAGGAGGCATGAGAGATGTTGCACTTTTCATTATCTCTCATGAACCGACTCAATAAAACCGAGTCGGCAATATATGACTTAAGTTTTGGTTTGGTTGCTCTCGAGGGATAATTTTTTTCAGACTCTTTCTAAAAGCCTAGTGTTAGAGTGTAGACTTTGATTGCAGGAGGTTGCACTGCGGGTTTGATCCCAAGAAGCGATATTGAAAACTAGCACACTTTGTTATCTAAAAGGCTTCTAAAACTGATGTACTAAGATAATGTGAAATTTCTCTCGCATGATCGATGTTCATCATGAGTTATATTATATAAAATATCACACCAGTAGTAAACAATGGGACAATAATTAATGAACGCATCTTTTATTTGTCCTTGACACTTTGAGTCGATATGGCCATATGGCCTAGATTTAAATATATGACTTGACTTTACCAGCACTCTTGTGACAGAGCTAAAGTGTAAATTTACTATTGAAGATCACCTAAATCCAGACTTGCTGTTATAGAAGTGCGGAAAGTTTTAAGAATGCGACAAGTAAACAAACAATGGGTCATTACCAACAGGCCACAACTGATTATGACTATTTTAAAACAAGAAAAATCATAGCCTGATTAAGATTTCCTTACATAGTTCAATAAAAACTAATTTCAGAAGCCTGGTAACATTTTCACTTAAATGTTACCAATGTTGAAATATAGGACATGCATGGTCAGATGATGTCATTAAAGATAAAAAAAATTCAAACACATACAAATGTAAACATGTATCTTTAACTAATGTAGATGTTATAAATAGTAAAATGCACTAAGTCAGAAGGCATTTGACTTTTCTGTTGGTGCGTCGGCACACCAGGTGGCTTGGCTGCAATGGTTTGATCGACTGCTTGGATGTGTAGTTACATTATAATTGACCAGTCGCCAGCTGTCAAGCAAACTCACGAAATAATCAATCATATTTCGTTTATTGCGACCACATGGTCCGGCAAACAAAGTCTGTCGGAGTAATGGATAAAGCGTTTATGAAAACACAACTTAGTGGGCGGAGCGATCTCGTATTTGGCGACTGGTCAGTTATATTATACAGTATATCAAACTGTATTGTTTCAACTATGTTTGCATCTAGTATACTTATATTGATAATATTTTACAAAATTAATGTATAATGTGAATGATAAACTTGACAGTAATTTATACTGATAAGTATTTGATATTTGTTGCTTGATACAATTATGTACATCTATATCAAATGAGATCATGCTGTAACTTCAATGATGAATTTCAGTGAATTAAGTTAAATCCAAAATTTAAGTCACTCCCATCTCTCTCCCGCAGCGCGCATACCGAAAGGTCCTGTCGTGTACAGATCCAGATCCAAAACATGTATACTTAATTATGTATCATGTTGTTTAGAGGGGATGATTTCCCATCTGTTGTATCAATGTATGGTTTTACCTCTTTAATCAATGTGTTTGATATATAAACATAGCCCCAGGGTCAGAGCTTCAGGCAATGCATATTTCACCCCCTGATCTTTTTCTAATGGATGTTTGTTTATAGGTCAGGATTGTTATTTTGCTTGTTTGTTTATAGGTCGAAAGTGTTATTTTACATGTTTGTGTATTAGTCAGGAGTGTTATTTGACATGTTTGTGTATTATTTAGGAGTGTTATTTTACATGTTTGTGTATAAGTCAGGAGTGTTATTTTACATGTTCGTGTATTAGTCAGGAGTGTTATTTTACATGTTTGTTTATAGGTCAGGACTTTTATTTTGCTTGGTCGTTTATAAGTCAGGAGTGTTATTTTGCTAGTTTGTTTATAAGTCAGGATCGTTACTTTGCTTGTTTGTTTATAAGTCAGGAGTGTTATTTTGCTAGTTTGTTTATTAATCAGGAGTGTTATTTTGCTTGTTTGTATATAAGTCAGGAGTGTTATTTTGCTTGTTTGTTTATAGGTCAGGAGTGTTATTTTACATGTTTGTGTATTAGTCAGGAGTGTTATTTTACATGTTTGTGTATAAGTCAGGACTGTTATTTTGCTAGTTTGTTAGTAAGTCAGGAGTGTTATTTTGCTTGTTTGTTTATAAGTCGGAAGTGTTATTTTGCTTGTTTATTTATCAGTCAAGAGTATTATTTTGCTAGTTTGTTTATAAGTCAGGAGTGTTATTTTACATTTTTGTGTATTAGTCAGGAGTG
Source organism: Dreissena polymorpha (assembly GCF_020536995.1). Taxonomy (NCBI): domain Eukaryota; kingdom Metazoa; phylum Mollusca; class Bivalvia; order Myida; family Dreissenidae; genus Dreissena; species Dreissena polymorpha. Next base: position 31,560,226 of record NC_068367.1, read on the forward strand.
ATATTTTGCTTGTTTGATTATAAGTCAGAAGTGTTATTTTGATAGTTTGTTTAAATATCAGGAGTGTTATTTTGCTTGTTTGTTTATAAGTCAGGAGTGTTATTTTGCTTATTTTTTATAGGTCAGGAGTGTAAATTTGCTTGTTTGTTTAGTAGTCAGGAGTGTTGTTTTGCTTATTTGAATATTATTTTTACTTTCGTTTTTGAATCTTTGACAATTATTTTGAAACGTGTTATTGTGGCAAACTGTGCACAATTTCACAAACACCGCGTCACTTAGTGGTTAAGTATCGGCAAAGCGAATTAAGAAATGACTGTTTCATTGTTAAATATATGCCTTTAACATTACTACTTTATTTATTCATTATTCCGTTGCACGTGGGAACTGTTTGTTTAGAGAATAAACTAAACATTAATAAAGAAGTTATTGGAGGGAAAATTTGTCGGCGAAAGGTATACAAATAATTCGCTGTTTTAGGAAGAAATTTGATTATACTATGTGTTTCAATGCAGTTAGTATGACGAAAGGATCCGTATTATGTGCATATTTATGTGTTGTGTACGTTGCAAATACTAAACTTTATTTAAAATAACAGTTATAAAGAATATATGTATTCTTAAAATATGTGTTTTTGAGTACATTTAATGGGTGATTCTAGTCAAATTAAATGCATACAACAAATGATAGTTTAAGTCATGTGTTTATTCAAAGTGAATATATTTTGAACGAAACTATGTATATAAACACCATGTTTTGTTACCTTAAGTAGATATCCGAAGATGAAATATTTTGCTTTAGTGAAAAAAAGTATTCAATGCGGTTGTCGTATAAGTATTAACCGAAATTGTTTTAGTTTAAAGCAGTATGTAGTTGTAGACTTGATGGGTAAAAACTCTTTATTTAATTACACAATACATTTCAAGAAAATATAGATATTTTGTAATCCTGTCGTCGACTTAAATTCATATAACATATGTTTAAGATGTCACTTTTATTACCTTACATCTGACAATACATTTAAAAAAATTATTACAATTGTTGTAAAGAATTTCTAAAAACACACAACTTTCTTGATTTTCTTAAAAATCAGCAAACACTTGAACAAAGCCAGTAAAACTGAACAAGGTCCAATAATAATTTCCAGAATAACAGCCCTCATGTCCATGAATGGTTAAAGGACTTAGGCAGTGATCGGACATGTCTCCTTTGACCTCACCCACCTGCTGTGGCTTATAGAGGTGTCTCCCAGGGGATGGTAGCTGCCCGAGTCCACAGGCTTGCGCTTCTTGGCCTTGCCCCCAGACGCCAGCCGCTTGATCAGGCCCATCTTCTCCTTATCCTTCTTCTGGGTTAGCAATCACAATAATTGAATATTACGATGAAAGCAAAATTAACCTCGCTTAGGGAAAACAGGGCTGAATGCATGTCACACGGATAAATCAGGGACAACACTTTCCGCCTTGACTGCATTTTCATTGGAGGCTTTCTTTAAACATTTAAGCAATGGCTGATAGATGATGAATTTTGAATATGGCCAATGGTTTGAGATTGAGATTTACAGAGATGCAGAAATACAGGAATCTTTACGTTTAAAGGGAGTCTTCTTAATAAAATCCAGTCACTACAACTGTTGTCCCTTATTATCTTGTGCAGTTTTTAACTAGGCTAATCAGTGTTTTTTACAAAATGTATGCAAAGTAGATGAATACTTCGTACTTGTATATACTGTAAAAAATCATTTTATGTAAGCAACTATGTTGCTTGTTTCTTTTGATTTTTTCCTAACTCTCAATTCCTGTCTATTGCACTGCAGGACGCATGTGTTGCCATGGAAACCCCAGCCCCACCAGGGGGCCAGTGCCACTCTTAATCCCACAATCAGTCCGTTTCGTCATCAGACCAGCAGCTCAGAGGCCATTGGTCGATCTAGGGCGCGATTGGAGGTTGGCGAGCGGAGATCAAGCAGTGCCGACCGCGGAGACCGCCATGCCAACCCTCCGCCTGTGGTACCAAGGCTTGCCCTGCCAACAGCTATAAGTATGTGGACCAATATACGAATAATCAAACTTAGGAAACATTGTATAGGAACAATGAAGCTTCAGATAGATTGTCAGAGAAAAGTTCTTCTAGTCATTGGCTTGATATTTTTCAAACTAGTGACCGATTGCCTATTCTATGACTTAAAGTCAAATGTTAGTATGAAATATTTTCAAATTATTTAAGCAAACACATTTGTTTACAATTACCAGATATATTTAAGAGTTAACAATTAAGTCTCATAGATAACTCGATTCAAAAATTATGCGCTGTTGGCTAAACTGGAGTTTCAAGTTTTTAACAACCCGGCCCAGTATTATGATACTCATACAAATATTGTCCAGAAATGGTATATCACCAATCACTTTCATTTAACACCAACAAATCTCTGTAATGTTTCAGGCAAACTATCCTCCAGTTCGAGCCCCAGCAGGCCTGTGCTGGTCACAGGACCCAAGACCACCCGCTACGTGCGCGCCTCCAAACCAACGAGTCCCAACGTAGCCGGCGCCAAAACAGAACCCTCCAATACCAGCCCTGCCAGCAACACTGCCAGCAGCCCCGTGTGGAAAAACGCCATGTCAGCCTGCGCACACGTCACGCCGCCCAAGTTTGTTGTGAGCGCCACGGTTGGGTCTGTGCTGGCTGTAAAGGAGAAAGAGAAGGTTGGTAGTTTTCAGTTTTGTTAGGTTTAATAATAAGTACCCTACCGGTGAAACCTGAGAGGAACTTTTGGTTAGCGCTCTGTGTGTCTGTCACTCTGTCACAGTTTTCTGGATCCTGCGATAACCTTCTTCTTCTTTTTTTATGAAACTTGAAACATGGACAGATGGCATTTTGTTCCTACATCAAGAATTATGGTTGCTATGGCAACAAATAGACTAGACATATTGCTGAAAATGGCGAATCCTGACGGAAGGTAGGGGACTTTTATTGCATGGCAATAGTCTTTTTTTGTTTGTATCAGAATGTCTGTTAAATGAGTTAAGAATCAATATAAGCAGTGCTCTGGGAAAGTGGGGCTTTATGCATGTGACTTAAATGTTGTCCTAGATAAGCCTGTGCAAACCCATCTCATACCATAATATCTTATATCAGTCTTTATTCATTATTATAGAGAGGCTATTTGTTGGATTCGGTGGATTATCGATTTTAATGCACGAGTGATCATAGAAAATAATATTTTCACGAGTTGCGCAATGACGAGTAAAAAATATATTATTTCTATGATCACGAGTGAATTAAAATCGATAAACCACCGAATCCAAAAAATTTTCTTTTTATTTTATGCCTTTTTTCACAGTTTATATACATTGTTAAAGAGTTTAACTAAAGAATTTCGCTGGGATAATGACGTCATTTCGTCCAAAAATGACGTCATTTCGCAGTAAACAGTGAAAATTATCGATAATTTTCATTGATAATTTTCACTGTTTGAAACAGTGAAATTATCAGTTTTAATTCACTGATATTCCTTAATAAACCACCGGAAAGCATTAAATAAAATATGGATATGGTTGTTTGATGTTACCAAAAAGAGACACACACTCACACACACATATATATATGTGTGTGTGAGTGTGTGTCTCTTTTTTCTACAATGGTCTGCAACTAACTTGTAAAATAATGTAATTGTTTGGTAATGAGTTAAAGGGTCTTTACCAGTTAACAAATGGTTTATTGTTTAATAAATTCTATGTTGATGGTATTCATTAGAATATTGTTATAAACGAACATTCCAATTAGCATCCAAAGCAGAGATTTGTTTAAATTTCAACAAGTTAGCAGTACAAATAAATGAACCAGTGTCTACAGCTCTAATTAATGTTGTTCTATGTATAATAAAACTTCAAAACTGTGAAATATTGAAGGGAAAATTATATGATTTTTTCAACTGTAATTGTGAAAGAATACAAAGTTGGTGGGTAAAATATGATATATATAAATCAAATAGTGTATATTGAAAAGCGGCCTATAATAAATCGTGATGATATTGTGCATATGCCTCTATGTTATAATTATACTTTTAAAATAAACGATACCCATGTTTATATTAAAAGTCTACATGCAAGAGGTATTCGTTTTGTGAGAGATAATATGATAGAAAGAAATCGTTTTATTTCGAAAGTATCGTTGGACACCTGTCGTATCAAACATGATTTCATATTTAATTCTGAGTTATTAACATAATAAATACATGTTTTGAAAATTTCGAAGACATGCAAAATTTTGATTAAAAAAACTCAATGGACTGTATGTCCATGTTACATTAAGAAAATATTAACCAGCCCTTATGAAGAGAAACATATTTATAAATAATTATTTAAAAACAGCGAAATTCCAGTTTTTCATATAAAATGGAACTAAGAATTATTTAATATTGACTGAAAAAATGTACATGCGCTCTTGTTCAATCTTACTGAGGAAATTTATATATCTGATAGGTCCAGTGCCGAAACGTTAAGAGAATCTTTTGAACAATATCTCTCATATGATCTAAATAAACATTATTGCAAATAACTTGTGAAAATTCTGTTATAAAAAAGTAAAAAATATAGTGCACTAGTTTTGGTACTGTTCATTTACCCAAGACATTGTTAACTTTGTTGTTAAGATAATTTGTAGAAATTGACCAAGCATACCTTTTCATACTTAATGTCAGGATATAATTGATGGGATTACAAATCCAAAAATGATTGATTTAAACATAGAATGCCATAGATTAAACGGTTTATCTTTAAGTGTCAGAGAAAAGAACAGACGGGCGGACAGTGCGACTGCTATATGCCACCTAACTGAGGGAATTACAAATATGAAATAAAAAAATATGTATGCTCATCGATGATAAAAAATATATAACCCATTCCATGGTTGCAATTATTCAACTCTCAACGTTATAACCCAACGTCTTCACACAAAACAATATCAAAGGCTCTAGAAGTCCTTTTATATGGACTTACTCATTCCAAAGACGCCCCGTGCCATCGAAGATTGTAGAGTATAATAAAGGAGTCGATTTTGGTTCGACAGTCTAAATAAACATATTTGTCACCATGAAGAAGCATAATGTATACACCATTTTCGTCGGTCCTGGACTACCCATAAGGCATAGTAGGAAACTGTTTATGGGCCCGTAACTTTATTAAAAGAACATTGTTACATTTAATGTCTTGCGAGCCTCGGCACTGGAAGGCTAATTTTAACGAGTGAAATCGACTGGGCACTGGCATCTAGTTTGCACTAGGCTGACTAGGGGCCTAAGCATGTAGTATCACCTATGGGCATCCACGGCGTTTAGTCTGGCACTGATGGACAGTAATGACAAAGTAACATAATAATTGTAAAAATAGATTAAAGTTTACTACACTTAATTTACTCCTTTACTAACGTCAACATTGTTGACCGTTTAAGTGGGTCGTGAAAGTACATGACAATGTCAAAAGAAGACTATTCTTGTGTTTACGAATGCCATGATTGAGGACAGAAAGTGTTTTTAAATTCTGGAAGGGGGCTGTTATCATTAAATTCGTGTCTTTAATGTTGTTGTGAAACTTGTTCGGTCAACATAATTTGGCCAGTCTTTGGTGTATATGAGTCATATGGTAATTTACGTTTTTAGAAAAGTTACTGACTCTACAGATAACATTTTGACATTCAGAGTTGAGGCATCGGTATTTTCCTATTGTTTACGTTGACACTGCAAGTCGGTATACCGCCTCGCATGATCGACAACTTTGGCAATACAAAACTACGAAAATACGGACACAATGATTATTCATGAGAACTACGTCATGCGACTAACGCTTCCCAATACCATTCTTCTCGCGTTCGCTCGTAAATGTTCGGATATTGTCGCGGGCAGTTCTAATGTTATATATAGTCCCACAAAAGATAAAAACGAGCATTTTGTATCTCATGGAAGTCCTAAGAGAAATGTTACATGTTGACATTCTTTTGTTTTGTTAAATGACCTTAGGCATTATAGTCGTTGAATGCCAATAAACACGTCACTAAGCAGAAATATGTTTGAGTTATTAAATTATATAAGTACTTTAAAATAAGTAGTTATCATTTCTTAATCGGTTGTCTGTGAAACTGGTTGATAATACTGTAGCTAACATGTTTTGCTCAAATGTTCTGAAAAATAGGCTTGCGATGATCTTGAAATTATCGAAATAGTTCACACGTTTTTTAGCATATTTTAAACGTAAAAACACACGTTATGCTGTATTTTGAGCTTAGTTCATTTCCGTTTTATATAAACAAATAGCGAAGTTAAATGTTTGTTAGTGCAATACAAAATGGTTCATTACCCGTATATTATGTCATCGAAAATAAATAGAGTTTTACTTTAAGCCTCTGAACTGTTATCTGTGGATTTAATTGAATCAAACAGAATTGCTGTGGTTTTAGTTATATCTTGAACAATCAGCACTACACAATATTAAATGTACTGAGTTTACACTTGTTGAACATGCTTTGAATAATCAATACTTTCCCATCTGGAAAAGCTACATGCGAATGCTTGAACTATTGAACGTACACATCTGAGCACAAATGGAAAAACTGTACATTTTTTACCATGAAATAACAAGCTACATATCAACAATTGTCGCGGACTTTTCCTGAAGAGCAAAAATAATATTTGCACCAAAGAAAAATGTGGAGACGAATTTCATTACTTGCTCAAACGTTCTTACTTAACAATGGAAAGAAAGTATTTTCGTTTTTTAAGAAATCCAATTATTGTCATTCGAAAATACCATGAATATGAAAGACATAATTCAATGAATAAATGTCAGTAAATGTGTTAATATTGTATGAAAATAAGTTCAATACCCACCTAACAACAATACATATTAGTAGTGTTATCATATGATATTAAAAAAGTGTGACCGTATATTTTGATAGTGAACCCTCATTGCTGACACATTGGTAGTTTTTCGTTTCCTTGTGGCCCTTCCTATTGTATTCTGCGTTATACCCTTTTTGTTGTGTTAATAGTTAATAGTCTTTTGAAAATCGTCTAGAATGGTATATAGTTGAAACTGAATTTCAATTTTGCATTGCATTTTGTAAACCTTTTCTCACCTTTTTATAGAAATTCTTATATGCTGAATGAAATAATTAATTTGTCTATTACCCAATTTAGCATCATGTACAACGGGTCGTTATAAATGGTTTTATTGTACACAAAAACAAAATTGCATCCACAGTCATTCAATGTGAGCACATTGTATAATATTTTGACACACCTAGATAAGTTGTTAGCACGGATTGTTGTACTCGCTTTTCGGTAAAAGGTTTGTTTAAGGGCGAGATACAGCGACTAAATAATTGACTACTCTGTTAATTTTAATGAAAACTGAGCAACTTTAATGTTGCGGGAGGCTGTTGCTTGATGACGTAAAAAAAATCCTGATTAAAATACTTTACCTCAAACACTCACCTGTAAACACGTAGTAGATATTTATATGGTATATCTTCATCTTGTGGAATGTTGCTTTCTGTTTATAACCGCATTGCTTAAATATCATGTTTGTGTTTGTACATATAAATACTCAGTCGTAAGTAAAGATATTTTCTTTCGCAAATCGTTTTATATTATTTACGTAACGCATACATGCCACTAGTGTTCTGGTCCACATGGAAAATATTGAGACACACACACATAATAAGGAGCATTTTGTATCGCGTCACATGTATGTTATCACACCCCATCCAGCGTTGAAATTTTGACTATTGGAATAAGGAACACTAATTGTGTATGTGTTAATGTTATTGTTTTGAAGTATTGTATGAACTATTCGTTGATTTTGAGTGTGTTTGGGCTTTTAAGTGGTTATATTATCAAGCCTCAACTCGAAGGTCAAAATGAGTTTTATTAGTGAATCAATATCTTGAAAATGTAACCCTCCTTGACAGTTGCATATAAATATGTAATAATTATTTGCAAATACTTTAACTCTGATAGAAACTGACCACAAAAGAAGGATGGTTGCAGTCACTTCATTTTTGTTAAGAAACGATATATTTAATGCATCCGAATTAATCGTACTGCGGAAAAAAATACTGAAAACTTTATATATGTTACTTTAGGTACAAAAAAATCCTGCTGCATCATTAAAATGTTTTGTAAGGAAAAGAGGAGCTCACATGCCATTTGAAATGAAACATGGGTTAATATGCATAGTTCTTTCCCCTGTATATAAATATACAGTATGCACATACTTCAGTTATATATACAAGGTTCTTGACACTGCTCTAGCCTTATTTAATTACAAAATCTAAAATTTTGATTTACTAAGACCTTTAAATTGTACCGCGCATGATAGCGTGCTTTGTTTTAATTCAACTTTCATCCTTCAGAAAATTCGGTGCCTGATTTGAAAAACGTAAGCGCCCAAGCATGTGATTGTTTCATTAGAGACTGTTTAAGGAGATTAGGAAAAATATGCAACGGTTTGTAATGTTATGTTATCCGTAGCTTATGACTCGGTATTAAGGACAATGCATACTGTTACATCCGGCCTAAGCAGATCTTGTAAAGTGCGAAATGACAGCAACAAGCATCATGAAAATGACGAGTGGAAAGGTTTTGCCATTCTCAGGTCGGATGAATCAATAAGAGGTACATCGGTTGGTTTTTCGAAATGCCGAGTCACTAGAAGTGGGTTCTCTGGTTTTCCTTAGAGGTTTTGCTGTCATTTTGCATTGTACACAATCTGATAAGATAAACATTACTGATATTGACTAAAATAGCAAGTGAATATCGATGGGCCTTTACACGTTACGGATGATTGCCAATGATTATCAGAATAACACACACACACATTTTTTTTAAGTTCGGTTCCAATTCGCGAAAAAGAACATGAAAATAACCAACTTTTAGGAGCCCACCAACCGACAATCCTGGATCGCCCTGCAACTTTTTGTTAAGTATTCCTTATAGTGAAACTGACCCTGTTCCATTTAGTTCTTATAATAAATATTTTATAAATCAAAAACGTTTTCTAGAATTAATAAGCCGACATACACATCACTCAAGAACAAAATACAACTTTGGTGTTCCGTACATTTACTTAAGTGACAACACGGATACATACATTTACTGTATTTTCGCTTTCTTTTTTATTGTACATTATCAAAATATACAATATCATATGTTTTACTATACATTTATACTCTAGCAAAATAAGCATACTCACACAAAAGTAATTTACAGCACAGTTTTGCAAGTGAAAATATAAATGAGGAAAATTGGAGAAATACGCAATATAACACTATAGGCAAAATTTGATAATCATAGGTTACGCAAGAAATCAACCACAACAAACACTTTCAGAAATTCCACTCCATATTTTGATAAATTCGTCGAAAATAACAAATTTACGCCATCATTTCCACCATTCATTACAAGTATAGTGAAACATCAATATGCTAGGTATTATTCGTAATTTGCTAAAAATAAAATTTTGCTATCTGTATTAATTTCAATTTTCACAGAACTTTAAAGGTACAGCACATTCACACTTGGTTTATACCATGCGCCAAAACAAATACAGTTGCAATTAGTCATCTCTTTCTCTAGGCTGAATGGATTAAGGACAGGGTATTTTCCTGTTTTATGCTTCTTATACGCACATTTTACCGATCATACCATCTAAATATGCGTTCTGACAACAATATTGTAAACAAACACATTTCTTAAACGGATATAAATGTACCACAACTACCAGCATTTTCATACCGATTTTTTGTCTTAAATTACCGAAATGATAAAACATATTTATTGTGATTGCTTTCATTAACTATTTTAATTTCGCTTTTTTATGATGTACCGGTACAGCGAAAATTCTTCTTCTGTCAAAGTTGCAATCTGGCTCAGATCTGACAGTAGACGAGTGAACAATATAGACATTACTATGAGACCCGACACTAAGTTCGTGTTTACCAAATATTTATGGTATCGCCTCATTTTAGGATTAAAGTGTACAGATAATCTTAAGTCAACGGGTGAACATTCTCAACGGGTTTCAGACTGAAGATTAATATTTAAACCTTCTAAACCTGTTGTTGAACCACAATTCGATTAGTCGGGTTTCTTTTTTATTCGTATCAAGCTTGTCATTTAAGTGGGGTTTGAATACACTTGAATGAATGATTTATTTTATTAACCACTTTCTTGCTGCAAATTGAAGCGACAAAGCGCGAAATGCTAAACGCTGTCTCTGATGAATTTTATCGAACATTTGCATGTGATATTTACGTGCAGATCAATAATCAATTGAGTCAAAGTCCAACATCGATAATACACTCGCGCAATTTATAAATAAAATTGCTCGTTTACGATGCCTGTAAAACAGAAAGAACTGCAAAATTAGTTATACAAGTGTTCTCAACTATCATCTCATGATCTCACATTCGCCTGTGGATCCGTCTGAAACTATAGCATATATAAATAAATATGTTTTCTAATTTCTATGAAGAGAAGCGCAACATCTCACTCCGCGTGTGCATTGGCAACAAACAAGTCGTATTGAAACATAAAAAAACTAGTTGATCGGCAAATGACGCTTTTAAGTGTTATTAATAGTTAATTATTCATGTTTTGAATTAAATCGAATATCCCGCGTTTCGAGATTATGTTTTGAAACGTAAATTTTTATATATATATATATATATATATACATATATATATATATATATATATATATATATATATATATATATATATATATATATATATATATATATATATATATATATATATATATATATATATATATATATATACGAAAGCAATTTGAAGTTTGGCGTCAACAAAAGTACAAATGTACATCTAATATGACTGATTTAATCGCAGTCTGTTAAAGGTTCACTAATTATGAAGATTAAAATCACATTAACCGCCGATCATAAGTACTGGTATGCGATGCTAAAAATGAATAATTTAATAGTAGATGTATACGTATCAAGCCGTTCACTCTTGAAAGACTCCTCTGAACAGATATCTGGCATGGCTACTATATCATTTATTAATTTAATAATTCACTGGCCCGTAACATTCTAAGCACTGCCAATTGATCATTAATGAATTACCTGGAGAGAGGTACGGTTGTGTGAAAAATATCAGATAGTTTATTGCATTGTATAAGTTTGTGTAGTCGGTTGAGGAGAAAATATAATTGCATTTGCTGGATTTTAATTCGGAGTTTGATTTTCAGGTATTTTTTATAAACTTATACGACAAATAACGGCGAAATGAATTTCTCCTTACTCTTTAAATAACACGTTTAGAAGGTAACATATAACGATACACAAATCAATATTTTCAAGCAGTTAAGTGAAGTGTTAAGAAACATATATAAATTATAAATAATAAAAGAGATAACATTTTAAATTAAAAACGACAACCACATATTATCCAAAAATATTTAGGGCACACTAACAAACTCCAGGGGCATGATTTAGTAAAAGTATTGGTCGATCACACATATGCTTAGTGGAGAGGATGCCTTTTCAAAGACGCTAAAGTCATGATAAACATGATATCCAGTTAAACCTTTTGAAAGTTTTGTTGGCCTGTATTTCATTTCAAATACATGTTTACCTTTAATAACAATTTTCCCTTTTGTGGCACGGGAAAAACTAAGCGCTCTTACATATAAGATCCCTTTCCCCGGTACTCGTTACTATCTTGGTAATTGAGTTAGTCATGATCTAGACCTTCATCGACTTTGGCTGTTATTGGTAAAGACGTTACACATCCAAAACCCATGATTACCACCAGCTTGCGAGTATTAATAACGATCTGTCCATGGTAACGCTATTAAAGACTTGAAGAAACTTTTTTTAATTAATCTTGACTGTAAAAGCAAATTCAACATATAAATACTATAATAGTATATGTTTAACAGCATTTAAATATGGTAATGGACGGCAAAACATGAATGACATAAAAGCCTTTTGTTGCGTTATGGGTTACATTCGGCCACAATCAGAGGGCGCTAGACATCAGCTTCATTTTTCTTGTAAATCGCGGCCCAGGCCCGTATGGGTTGAGCGGCCCTTCCGTATATTAGATTATTGGACCATACTATTTTATAAACTTGATAATTACCAAGTGAAACACGTTGGTAAGAAAGTTGTGTGGACTTTGGAAAGCGGACTTGATAAATAGCAGAATAAAATTCAATGACAATTTCATCGGACTTCCACTAAATTACGCATCACAATTTACGTATATTCAAAGTACAATTTTGTGAAAATGACCTTCACTTGTCAAAGTGGGAATTTTATTATTATTGATTTATTATATTTTAATAAATATATTTATAAAACTGACGTACAGCAGAAAATCTATAACATAAACACATCATTTAAAAAAAGATATTCAAACTTTCAAACGCTTTTTTAAACTTTTTTATTTCTTTTTCCAATGTTTCTGAAATTCAAACCATCAATTGGTAATTTTTGGACCGGATTTGGGAAAAGGAGATACTTTTTATGTTTGGGAATATGACAAATAAAGTCTACATAAATGCGTTGATTGTTGTTGTATATTCTTAAATTGCAACATTGACGATATGTTTAAAGGTTATGCCAAGCTCGGTGGTTTGGCTGCTCGTTTTGATTGGTCATGCTAGTCACGTGATCACACAGTCTGGAAACGATGCAAAACGTCTCTACGAGCAGGTGTTCGTGAAAGAAACTTACAACAAAAGGATTCGCCCTGTCGAAAATCAATCAAGTGCCATAGGTACCCTTTATAACAGTGTTTATGGACGATATTTCGCACTTAATTATATGGTTTTATAGGTATATATTTGAAAAAATAAATCATATACAGAAATATTAAATTTATTTATCTTTTTTTCGTTTGCTCTCGCATGCCATTCCATTTCATAATGTCACCAACATACAAACTCCTTGCGTACTTCATGACATGATAATACTCAAAGATTTGAATAAATACATAACACATCATGTATATATGCAAACATTTATTCCAGATGTGTATGTCAATCTTCACCTTCTGTCGATCAACGAACTAAGCGAGACAGACGAGGTTCTCACGACAACAGCGTTTCTGTCTCTGAGCTGGAATGACACGTTTCTGAAATGGGACCCGCACACGTTTGGGGGAATCAAGTTCTATCATTGGCCCCAGGTAAACATTGAATCACTTAACAAATGTTTGTCAATATATTGAATAGGCTTAAAATATAAAAAATATAACTTCAAAAACTAAATAATTAAATAGCAAATTGCAAATATGTAACTGATCCAAAAGGACTCATTATGTTTTGAAACACTACATGTAAAAATACATACTTCATTCATAACACTTATATCTTATTTAGGAGTCCCGTTGTCTTTCACGTTTTTATATGGCAATTAATAGCGAGGTGAAGTTCTGATGCGAATGCATTCTAAAACAAGGACATTCCCAGTGGGCACCGACACGTTGCTGCAACGTTGTATTTAGGTGCAGTCAAACGTTGCAGTTTGGTTGTACCAATGGTGTATATGAAAGTTTTCCCGACGTTTTTTTCCAAACGTTGCTGCAACGTTTTTTTCCAAACGTCGCTGCACCGTTGTATTCAGGTCGCATTAAAACGCAGTTTTTTTTAAATTCTATTGAAAATAATAAAAAAATATATAATATAATAATATACCCTTTCTAGTATTAACGGCAGTTATGGACATTTTCGAGTCCTTTACCTAGAAAGAACCATTACGTGATATTTATAGAGAGATTAATGAAACGCTCCCTGACTGGGAATCGAACCCACCAACTCCCGATCGCTAGGCGGACACCTCATTCACTTCACACGGCGACTGTTAAAAGTTTCAGACAAAATTGATGACTATTTATTTTTTGTTAAAACTTGGAAACTAGATTCTACCATTTCACGCTGGTAATGCGGATACTTCGATAACAGATGGCACTTCGATAACAGATGGCACTTCGATAACAGAGAACAACAAAAGGCACGCGCGAGAGGTAAGTTCCTCAGGGTTATTTAAAGTTATACCCTAAAGAGAAATGTTTTAGCGAAGGCACATGGTCGATTTGATAAATGGTGTATCCTTTTCTATTGGGAAGATAATAATCTAACAGAAGATTTGTGTCCTAAAAATTGAAAATTCGGTCGGAACACTGCATGAATTGAATAAATAGTAAACATTTCAACGAAATTAAACTACTTAGAAATATTGCAAGACATTGTATGATATTTCAGCATGCAGAATAATCACTGTTCTTCAAATACTAAAATTTTGATAGTATTCAATGATATATAAATGAAGATATAGCATGTTCTATTCATGACGTTGCAGACACTTTGATTCCCGATAAAGGACACTTCGGATAAAAAAGACTTAACATATTGGGCACTTTTATTGCCGAGTTTTATCTTCTACTTGAAATGTATTTATGTAAATTATGCCTATTTTCACCAAACATTTTGAAGTATGATTCAATGTGCATAGTCAAGCCCGACACATTGGGAAAAAAATAGCATAACTTAATTTCAAACACACGTGAAATATAGCCAATGGCGTTGTTCGTTTTCACAAATATCATTACTATTAATTTATACTATTAATATTATAATTGGAATTTTTAAATAAGATTAATATGCGTATTTCTAAAGAAGTGACGACCGGAAATAATTGTCAATATGATGAACTTGTGTTTATTGGTAACTTGAGATTCAGAAAGATAGAAATACAACGGATCGTGTAGATCAACACGATCGTGTTAAATTGTACTTATAGCAGGGCTCTAAATAACGGGAGCGAGGATGTTTTCGTTTCTAATTTATGTCAGTACACACATTTGTTTGTATTGCCTACTTACTTTAACATTATTCCACAGCGAATTATGCATTTCTGATGCACTAAAAGAGAGTGTTATATCTGGTAAAAAGTGTGGGGTAATCGGGAATAGAAGTGCCATTGTCATTGCAATGTTCGGTTAAACCAGTGTCCATGAAAATCTGGCATCCGACTCTTTGAACAATTGAATTTCATGAAATACGTTATTTAAGTAAACTTAAATGTTACATGGTGTAACATTAATGGACATATTGATCTTTTATTTGGAATATTAAGCACTTTTTTTATTTATTTCCAAATATTTTTTATTTTGTTTAAATATGTACTGATCATCCAAGTCGTGCTGATAATCGATGGAATTTATCATTATTACATATAATTCACTGTTTTTCCGCGATTTTTTTTCTTCTCAATACGAGTTTTCCGCGAATTTCTTTCTTCTCAATACGAAGTGCTCTACCATAAATCGACCAAACAGTATCCCGTGTCTGAAAACCAAATGAACAGAACATACATGCAAAATAGCTGAAGAACTCTTCTTTCGCGCGTGGCTTTTGTTGTTCTCTGTTATCGAAGTGCCATCTGTTATCAAAGTATCCGCATACCCGGCGTGCATTTGAATGCATAATACAACTTAAACAATATATTTTATCCGGCAATTTTGAGTTAAAATTGATCTTTAGCATCTTTAATTCAAGCAACTGATTTGTAAAATTGAAAAAATTGAATTTCTAAAACTTACAAGAAATCATATTTTCATTGATGCTATGCATGAGCTGTATTATTATAAAGTACGATTCCTACTCGGGGAGTGTTTCAGTTTTCCTTCTTCAAACACCAAGTACTTGTTATTTCTATAAAACGGAATCGACCGTGTGCATATCTGCCGATAATACTCGAAAGGGCGGTTGGCAGTTAATAGTTTTTATTTTTATATTATTTAAAAATAAAATAAAAAATACTACGTTTGAATGCAACCTAAATACAACGTTGCAACAACGTTGGAACAAAAACGTCGGGAAAACTTGCATATACACCATTGTGACAACCAAACTGCAACGTTTAAATGCAACCTAAATATAACGGTGCAGCAACGTTTGAACAAAACTCGTCGGGAAAACTTTCGTATACACCATTGTGACAACCGAACTGCAACGTTTGAATGCAACCTTAATACAACGTTGCAGCAACGTTGGAAAAAAAACCGTCGGGAAAACTTTCATATACACCATTGTGACAACCAAACTGCAACGTTTGAATGCAACCTAAATACAACGTTGCAGCAACGTTGGAATAAAACGTCGGGAAAACTTTCATATACCTATTGTGACAACCAAACTGCAACGATTGAATGCAACCTAAATACAACGTTGCAGCAACGTTGGAATAAAACGTCGGGAAAACTTTCATATACACCATTGTGTCAACCAAACTGCAACGTTTGATGAAACGTCCGGGTAATGTTTTGTATGCAACGGTGTGGCAACGTTCGGTAATGATTGCCGACGTTGCGACCTAAATATTACGTTGCAGCAAAACGTTTGATGCCCACTGGGTTTATCTGGTTTTCTGTTTTAAAATAAATAAATAATAGTGGAAAAGTGTTCCGAAAGGAATGACTTATTGGTATAAGTAAAAACAGTATGTTTAACAAAAATATGCGAAGAATCGAACGCTGACCACTCACCTGAGTGCATTAGATTTAATGATTTATGTGTCAATTACGTTTCAATATGACAACGGCTTCACTTGTTTCCGCAAGGTATTAGTCCTTAGTCCACATTTAATCCATACCACTTATAAACAGATTTCAATATATATTATTGGATATAATTAGCATTTATTATTAGTAACTGGTACTATTATACTTTACTGATGCTTAATGTTCATGTGATGATCGGTGACCGCCGCTAGGAAATATAAATTTTAAACAGTCAAAACACTAAACAACTTGCAGTTGATGACTCCTGTTTTTTTCCAGTTTGTAATGATTATAAGTAAAAGTTGACTAAACATTTGTTTAGAACGAAGTTTGGAAACCGGACATCGCGCTCCACAATTCATACCTGGATTATAAAGGGCTCGGTGACAAGACTCTGAACGTCATGAATAGATACACAGGCTTGATGTACTGGAATCCATTTCAGGTGCCATTTAAGTATTCTTAATTGTTTTGGAAGTTTGCATTGACAACAAAACAACATTTGTGTATTGTGTTTCCTCACATTAAGTTGAATATTATTGATTCCGATCTACGTATGTTCTGATTTAAAGGTGTTTAAATCCACGTGTTCCATGGATATCTTCTACTTCCCGTTCGACTACCAGACATGTTACCTTAGATTTCAGGCTTGGAGTTATTCGAGACGACAGGTATAATCACTTTGTTTCAGCCATGTAATTGAGCCTTGTTCTTTGTCAACTGGGCTTAATCCGTGTGCGCTAAGTATCATCACAGACTAGCCTGGCTAATCAGGGACGACAATCTCCGCTTTTATGGTTTTTCTTTTAAAGTCCCGTTTTAGCGAAAATGCAATGTAAACGGAAAGTTTCGTCCCAGATTAGCCTGTGCGGACGCCACTTAACGCAAATGCATCAAGCCCAGTTTTCACACAACGAGGCTCAATAGATAAGTACAACACAGCAACCTATTCACAATTTATGCAAAAATGCCCTCTTAAATACTAACCAAATAATAGTCAATTATACACTTCAATTTGATAATATTCATGTTGGCCTTGGTTTCATATTACGAGTGTATGTTCTAGGTGAATATGGAAAGTGGCTTCAATGATTCCAAAGGGTTCAATCTTGAGTACTACGAAACCAACTCCGAGTGGGACATCGTCAACACCAGTTGGATAGTCTATCGAGACAAACAAGACGCTGCAATCAACTTCAAAATGACTCTTAAAAGAAAACCTATGTATTTCATGATGTCCGTACTCTTGCCGATATGTATGTTATCTATTTTAAACATCTGCGTGTTCATGATTCCTGTTCACTCTGGGGAGAAAGCGAGCTACGCTGTCACTGTTTTCTTATCCTTTGCAGTATTTTTAACAATAGTTTCTGACACCCATCCACAAAACTCCGAATCAACCCCCTTAATCACGTCTTTTCTCGTCATACAAACAACTGTAAGCTCTCTGACAACAATACTGGCCCTTGTATTCTCTCGACTGGAAAGCTTTGCAGATGCAAAAGTTCCAAGTCCACTTGTAAAACTTATGAAACTAATGAGTTGTCTCCCATGTCTTTCACATGCTCGCAAGACTAAAGGTAATGTGGTCGAACCAACGGAGGACTCAGGAAATGCAACGGACACGCCTAAGAAAGGACCTTCTGTAAATGTTGATTGGACAGATGCTGTTAACTTTCTAGACTTTCTATGTTTTTTACTGTTCTCGATTCTGTTTATTATGTCGATTATAGTTTGTTTTGCCTTGGCCACTTCAAAAGGTAGAGTGTATAACGTAGAATTCAACTACAACAGCAATGGCATGTACGAGCAATATGACAACAACGGGCGTGACGATAGTGCAAACACGGATCATTCGGGAGATGGTGATTTGGATAACTCTAACGAATACTATTAGTAAACAAGAGACAACCATGGCCTGTATTAGCGATTCCAATAGTTGAACAATATAGAGAATTCTTGCAACTGTGGATGCACAAATAATCTCTCCATTGACATGTTGCTGGAGAACAAATTATTAATGTCGAAACTGGCCTACGTGTACAATTTATTTCCAAAGAAACTATTTGGCTATTTCTTCTTCTATTGTTTATAACAAAACTTACGAATTTATTGTAAATACTATAGACTTTGTGTTACATAGAATTGCACAAAATCTGCAGTATACATCACAGAAAGTTTAATTATCAACATATATTTAATATAACGCAAAAATATTATTAAAATGTTCATACCTTGTAATGATAAGGGGAATAATTTATCATGTACCTACCGATGCAATACAAATATCAATCTAGCCTTAAAAACAACAACAACAACAACACGCAATGGATTCGAAGATTAGCGGGAAGTGTTGAATAATTTTGAATTTAGAGGAAGGTAGTTCACGGTAAGCAGTGTTATGGAAGGGTATTTAGGTAAAAATTACATCATTCGTGGTGAATATTTGCATTATGACTGATGCTTTTTCTAATATGCTTTATGACAATTCCAACATGCGTGTTGTCTATTCGTTTGTACTTGATGATTGCTGCAACATTACATCATTCATGATGAATATTTGCATTATGCGTGATGTTTATTCTAACATGCTTCATGACAGTTCCAACATGCTTGTTCTCTATCGGTTATACTTGATGATTGTTGCAACATGCTTTGTGACTATCCAATGTTTGTGTGTTCATTATTCCTGAAACCAGTCATAATCGGTTTTGCCACTAAGCGTCATAAACAACGGCAGTTAGCAACAAGCAGTAATCAGAATGCAACTAAGCAGAATGCAAGTTACTAAATTATGACAACAGGTTGCGCGCGTTTATTTACCGTATGTTGAATAAATTACTTTTCGGAAAAAAAGCGAAAACATCCGAATCATTTTGACTAGTAATCTGAATAAGCTGAATTAGTTCCCTTTGTTATATAATCTCCATTAAACTAAATACGTTTATATTGCCATGAAGGCCAGTAGGCCTATACAATGAATTGACTGCCGTGAATGTTTTTGATATTTGTAAGATGCAATTGGCACTCAAGAAATTATACATGTATTTTATTCAAGACATATATTTGACTCTTATGAATCTTGGCAAATACCTAGTGTTTTATTTTGCTTTATCTAAATTGTGTCATGCATCAATATGTACTTAAAGCAGCATGACCAACAGCTCTTTCATATGTGAAAGAGATTGACACGAAATACCTACCCATCTATAATAAAGTTTATATGTGCACTTCAATATTATAGTTTTATAGCATTTTATGTGGTGCAATATAAAAGTACTCTAGTAAATTTGAAATTATGATATGGATTTCCTCTCAACATACATGCAGAGTTCCAGATAACTTATTCAGCAAAATCTTGGTTTACACTCTATAAAAAATCCAGCCTTTAAGTCTATTATTTATTCCTTTTTTCAGGTAAGTATAATTTTTGGCACATCCGCATTTAGTAGTTGCAATAATTCAAATCTCAGCTTTATAACCCAATGGTTAGCTGATAGTTGCAATGCGCCGGCTCTTGCCCATGGGTGCAAAATTTAATCAACAATGCAATGGTTAAGGAACACTGAAACTGAAAGATCTTATCAACGTTTACCTGTCTAAACCACAAACTCATACGAATGGTACCATTAAAACAATAAATAATTGCTTTTTATTGTCTTAGTTTTGCTTTCGTACGCTGTATCCGCCATATTGGAAAATTGACCGAATATTGGTTAGGTCGCAGTACACCAATATTTTGCACGTCGGGTTATGTGTTGGAGCCAACAAAGTCGATAACGATGTGTTATTCGATACATAATACACTGTTTCAAATTTAAACATAAAACATGTCAGCGAGGAAAGTGTGTTGAAACATCGTCGTGTTTTTATAGGGTGCATGCAAAGGATAACATCCGTAGGTGGCCATTCAGGTAAATTTAACATGCTTATGAAGTTTATTCATTATTTTCCTCAATTTGTCTCGAACGACGTCTGTTTAGTGAAGCGCACGGATTCTCTGCGCTGATCTGCACCCATGTTTATGAAGGGGTGCATATGGACTGCCAGAGCCGCCATAGCAAAAATTATCAAAGGCTCTGGCAGTCCGTTTATATGGACTACCGCATTTAGGTTTATAGTCTAAGAAGAGCTCATGACAATTTCCGGGTTACAGCAGACTTTTTGCGATAAAAGGACCAGATAATGGAAAACGTTCGGCTTTTCGACTGTTTTAAAGATGTTCTGTTATTCATAATAACGTTAAAGTGCTGTTGATTTCATAATTGTAATGAGGGCCTAGACGAGTGGGAACTCGTTGATAAAATGTTTACAGTATATGCATTGATATTGAGTTTTACGCATGATTACACATTTTGAATTCTTATTTTGTTTTTTCAATGTTTAACCGTACGCACAGGATTTAAGTCTTCTTTTTTACTAAATTTAAATCATTTTTTTACGACTTTAAGCGTCTTATCTGGAGCTCTGCATACATGCATTAGTAGCATATATTGAAATATATCCATAGAATTACTTTGGTTATTGAAGGTAAATTACTGTACAAAAATTATGGTTGGTCATTAACCAAATAAAAAGTTACGTCTACAAACACGCGTTTAATTTCGGTTCAGTAGCAAATATCTTACAAAGGGGCGCAACTTTTCCTATAACATAACATTTCCGTTATACGCCGTACATTTCCGTAGTCGTCCGTAGCATTTCGGAACGACTGTCAATTGACATCATTGTATCATGCATGATTGTATGTTGCTTTGTGCTTGAGTGAAACTCACATCTTGCCATCGCGTTAATTTATTCAACGCATCAATATTTGATTCCATTATGCACTGCGCCTATTGCACAAGTCTCTCTGCACAAACCAACATACACATATGCAGCATGCAATTAACGAACAAGATTGTTGCATCTGTACACATGCATGATACCATTAAGCAGAATGTAAATAGAAATTGGCCATCAGGCAAGATGTAAGTGTCATCAAGCATGAAAAGGTGTCTACATACAAATTGAAAGTATCATCAAGAATCATGACACAGTCACAAAGAATGATGTAATTTTCACCTAAATACCCTTCCATACGGTGTTCTTAGTTTTTTTTCACCGGTATCTAGATTGTTAGACCATGGGTCGATGTAGGATACCCTGTCTTTCCAGTAATTTCCCTTGTTTACTGGAACATGGGCGGGTCCGGGGTCTGCTGCGTTTCCTTCCTGTAGTTCATATACTATATAGGGGTCTATTTTTTATTATTTAGCCATTAGATTAGCTTTATGGATTGACTTTCAAACTCCTGTGATTTGAACGAAAATCATTATCCTTATTTGCAGGCGCATCGTGTGATATTTAACTTTTTATCCGCTTTCACAGATACACGTTTCAGTCCACGACCTTGAAGTTGAGCACTAACTGTTTTTTATTTTGATGTTGATTTTTTCTATTTCTAACAATAAACATATCATATTCTCGATTGATTTTTTATTTCTTCTAATATTTTCAATAGAAAAGTATTAAAAGGAACAGTTTAATGTGGAACTATTTTTGTGTGATACAATCAGTAGTTATTAGGTCGTCATGTTGGAGACCCGACTGAATAATTATTCTGTAATGTCAATCAATCGTTTGTCTTTGATCAAATGTGTTAAAGACATAATTTAAAATGAAGCAGGATAAAACGACAGACATACAGACATTATAGTTTATTAACGTCTCACGTTTGTACATAAAACACAGTAAAGCAGTTACAAAATCATATATATATATATGTACAAAACCACTATTAAAGAGTTACGAGAGACGATATGGTTCTAAAAAAATTAAAAGTGTTCAACGATTATATAACATATAAATATATAAATATCATAGAATCTTTCACATCTCTTAGAAATATATAAAAAAAGATTCTTACGGTTATTCGATTTAAAATGATTTATTTTCTTAAAATAAATAAAATTTATAACTGTTAGAAATGTAATAAAAGGTCCTGAAGGAAATTCGGTTTAAAATGATTAGATTGCTTAAAACAAATAAAAAATAATTTTAATATATATCATCACACAATACAAGAAGAGTGAATTTCAATTTGTACATTATAAACAGTTTTGTACTTATGAAGTACAAAGTATATTTTTATTTGATACGCAATTGACTATTCGCACATATTAAATGGATTATATATACATGTGGTTGCGACGCTTCATTAAAATGTCATGACAGGCTCAGGTACTGGGTTTAATGATGCGATCATCCGACAGCAAGAAGTTAATTTTTTTTTCTTGGGTTTAATGCGGTGAAATTCTGGTTTACTAAAAGAGCACTTTCTGTTAAATTGGCTCTTATATTTGCGTTTAGCGGACACATTGTTAAGGCATGCCCTTCAATTTCGACACACGTCTTACAGACGAAAAAACAATATCGTTTAATTTCGGTACACCTTCATACCGTCCTGTTTCTATACGAAGAGGTGCAACACTAAAGCGGAATTTTTCCAAGACACTACGTTGTGCTTGACTTATCGTGTAACACTTGACGTTATACTTGGCTCTACAGTGAATTCTGTCTTAAACTGCCTATAGTTCCGAAGTGTATTACCCCCATTTGCGCGTATTTGGCCATGTTCTATATTAACAGTGTTTTCCCATTTACGCTTTAATTCGTTCAACATGGCTTGTTGATAGCTATTTATTGTCGACTTGTGTTGATCTTTGCTGTATATTTGTCCATGGCTAAGAGCGGCATTTTGCAGTTTTGTATTGACTGATGAAGTTATCATTTTGCTCCAGTTGTTTCGTCGTGCGCCCTGTCAAGTTAGGTAGTCAAAACACTGTTTATTAAGTCTGTTATCGTCCATCCTGTTTAAGCGAAGCCATTGTCCATCCCATGTCTCCTGTCACTGCTGCGTTTGGTATATATCTCCTTACACCTAGGAAGAAGCGACAGGCTTTGTGATGGACGGCATTTATACAGTGTGTTTCATAATATGTGATACACTTTCAAACATTTGTCGCTTTTTCAATCAAAGAACTAATACAAAGTTAAAGGTATCAGATTAAAGGTAAACGATCACATTTTGATATAGACAAAAGTTAGTGCGCTGAAATGAATAAAAGAAAAGTATTCACCATAAGAAAAAAAGTGTTAATTTATAGCATTAACTCGAAATGACGTCCATTTTGAATGGTTAATGTCAGAAAATACCTTTCGTACCGACCTCTCTGGTGTTTCGTCAATAATTCGCTTCACCTGCTCAACATTTTCACTGCTGCGGCTGCTTTTTTGTCTCCCCGTGTTGTTATTTGTCTGGTCTGATATCCCTCCATACTGCTTAAACCGTTTAACAACTCTGTTTACTTGTAATCTGGTAATAGGCCTATCCAAAGGATATAGCTTTCGCATTCCTCTTATGACAAAAAGATTTTCTCTCATAATATAATTTTATTATGTTTTGACTTTTTTCTGTTGAAAGCACCATCTTGAAAATAACAACTTTTAATGGCATCAAATGTGACGTCATGACGTCAACATTTTCCAGTAAGTTATGTCTTATATAAAATGGTGAAGATTCTTTGTCATTTAGAAACAATGTTTGTGATATATCAGTTTTATTGAACCCGTGGCAATACTTTGAAAGTGTATCACATATTATGAAACACACTGTACATGTGAATTCCTGTGTTCCCCATATTGAAGCTCCGTAGCTTATTGTTGGCCACACCATTGTGTCGTATAGCTTAGTAAAGACCTCATAATCCATTCCACCTAGTGCTTTGTACTTCGAGAATAGTAATCCTAGCGCTCTAGATGCTGACTGTGCTACGTGTTTTGCGGTTACAGAATAGTCCAATGTATCTGTTAAAACGAGGCCCATATAGCGATATTGACAAGTCGCCAAATTATCGATCGCTCCGCCCACATAGTCACGTGGTCTAGTGATTAGAAAACCCCGACAAGCAGATCGCAATTATAGCGGATTACGTGAGGGAAATTCTATATTTGTAATGATGTATTATGCTCTTTTCTATAATATAAATTATTAAAGCCGCACACTAAACTAAACTGCTTTGTAAAACGTTTATACAATCATAAATACTTGAGAGAGAAATGGCGTAATCAAAATAAATGAGTTAACGGCAGACTGACTATCAGAAACGTTTCTTATACATATTATATAAAGAGTTGATGAAAAATCCGTTGTAAAAATAAGAACTTGTATTCAACCGTCTGACAGTGAACCCGGTGGCTATTCATATATAATTTGAAAATATTTTTATCAAATGCAAATGAACTATCCATATCATGATGGGTTTTTTGTTTATTAAAAATGTTTAGATCTTTGTTTTATTGTGTTATTTTTAAAAAGACACCGTTTTTTATTTAGATAGAAAATAAATTTTGATTGTAACCATAATTTAATACAGGCCTAATTTCGTGGTTTCATTAACAGATAGTCTAATATGCATTTTATTTCATTTATGTTTAATGCGAACCTGTTACATTTCACTATCAAAAAATGAAATGTTGGTATTACGGTGCTGTTCACGAACATTCGAATCGAACACATTTAGCATATTATGCATTTGCTCATTTATAACAAGATGGCCCTTATATGTTAATTGGAGTTTTCACATTTCTCCCCGTATCAATATATGTTGTATTAGAAATGTTGTTGTTGTATTATAAGCCGTACATTTTACACTTGAAGTCGCTTAAAGCTGGCTAAGCCGCGTTGAAATCACCTTTTTGTTGTTTTTACTTTAGTTAAAACAATATTAAAGTTAACATTTATAATGATTTCCCTTGTTTATGATCCACAGAAAATAAATATATAGTTGGAAATCATTTAAGTAATTAAATAGTTTTCTTTTCTTGTGTACAGTATCTAACAATGCCTTAATGTTCCTTCATTCTGAGATCCACGCAACATACTGTTATTTATTAATCATCGACAATTACGCTGAGATTAATAAGCACGTGTGGCAATTATTATGTTGCCCAAACTGCTTAATAATATTGTGCATCAAACGGTATAACACGTTTTATAGAACACACACCTGGTGTGGTTAAACTATTTATTGTGTTTGTTTTCTCATTACTCGTTTATATGTTCAAGAAATAAAGATAAAATAATAACCTTTTATATAGCACCTGCAATTTTGAATAATGATCGAACAGTAATGATCATGCATTTGATACAAAATCTGTGTAAACTCTTAAAAATTACGTTCATTCCATATGTACAACACGCTTTGTTTGTCGGACAAAATGGCGGCCAGATAAGCGTTGCTGAGGGGTGTGTGAAAAATCGATATCTGATTGGCTGATCGAAAAATGTGGGCGGAGCGATCGATACTTTGGCGACTGGTCAATTGACAGATTCGTTCTATAATTTCTTGGTGGCGCTTGAACACAAACTCCTACGGTGATGTTTTAGCTGTTCTAAAATGTAAGATTTTCGTTTTAATTGGTATTTATTGTCATGTTAATCGTGCACCATTGAGATAATATATCGATCAGTAGCTGTAGGTGTTTTTCGTTTTTTGCTAACAATTTAAGGTCTTCCGCGTAATAGGTGATTAACCAATTTTCAACCCAAGTCAAGCCTATTCCACTTTTATTTAACAGTTTACTCAAATCATTTATGTACAGGTTAAATAGAGTCGTTGATAACAACCATCATTGTTTTAATCCGATGTTGACGTCGAACCAGTCCGTTAGATAATTATTTAGTATTACTGTGCACCTAACGGAATCATATGACTTACTTGCGTTCAAAAATTTACCTTCTATGCCTAAACTCGATAGTTAATTAAAAAGCAGTCCATGGTGTATTCGGTCATAGGCTTTAGAAAAGTCCACGCAAGCGACGTGTGTCGATAGTCGTTTACGTTTTCTGCATTCCGGTATGCCGCTCAGCTTTGATAACTGATCAGTTGTACTACGCTTGGATCTAAAGCCGTTTTGATTGTCACATATTTTATTTTTTTCCTCAGCCAAGGTTGTCAATGTTTTGTTCAGCAAAGCGCAGAAGACTTTATAGACGGCCGAGGTAACCGTTATACCTCTGTAGTTAATTGGGTCCCGTGCATCGCTTGACGGATCTTTTAATACAGGTGTAATTATACCGTTTTTCATGATTTTGGGATCTTTTCCTGTTTCAAAAAATACACGGAATAATTTGTGCAAGTAATTTAAACAAGTATTGTTATTCAACATTTCACTTGGTATCTGGTCATAGCCTGGTGATTTGTTTTTGTTAAGACTATTTATTGCGTTTTTAACATCTAGTATAGTCATACCGCTATTCAGTGGCGTAGATCCGATGTCGCATGGTTTTTGTTTCAATGGGTAATGTTCATCGGTCGTAAATAACTTTTGGAAGCAGGATTTCCACTCGTATAACACTGTTGGTAAGTCACACGTGTAAGTTTCATCGACTGTTTTAACTTCCATTGGTATTTTATTGTTGCTTTCAGATCATAGACCTACTTTCCCGATTGTTTTCCAAAACCCTGAGTTGCTTGAGTAACGCGATTCTGGTAATTTACGTTGTTGTTCCTTTATGTGACACCTCTGGTAAGTTTGTACAGTCCGATCAAATATCGATCTTTCATGAATATAAATAAGTTTAAGGCTGGTCCGTAGCGATCTGTTTTTACAGCAAGTAAAGTTCCTTTCTACGATGCGCGTTTTACCATTTTACATCTAGGTCTTTATCCCGTCATGCTTTTTTCCTCGATTTACCGGGTGTTTTGCATAACGGTACATTTGTATGCCCCCGGATCGAAAGATCGGGGGCATATTGTTTTTGGCCTGTCTGTCTGTCTGTCATTTATTTATTAATTGCGTGTGTCCCAAAACTTTAACCTTGGATAGAAGATAGCAACTTGATAATTGGCATATATGTGTATCTCATGGAGTTGCATATTTTGAGTAGTAAAAGGTCAATGTCAAGGTCATCCTTCAAGTTCAATGGTCAAATATATGGGCATTGTTTTTTTGACAAACACATCTCTTGTTGGGATTAAGTTGCATGTCCATCTGACTCCGAAGTATTTGAAGGAAATCATTATAGGAATTGTCTACACACGTCTTCTTATGTCGATTTCTCTCTAAATGATGCATTTAATTGTGAATCAATTGAATGACATTAATATCCATCATGAAAGTCTCCGGTATGTTGTTCCTGTCGTATATAGTGCTTTCCATTGGGCGTATATTACTGTCGTTTGGGGCTGTCACCGTTTCTAAAACTGTAGTAAGACTGATATTCCATTTCAGGATTGAATGGTCCGGGAGAATATGTTTATTTAGTCTGTTAATGTTCAATTTTTCTGATAATAAAGGATATGGGCGAAAAACTTGAAAATCTGTAAATTTGTGTAACTGTTCGTATGGCTCTTAACAGTAGTCGACTACTGCACATCCACGCGTTGTAACGCTATTGCAGTCATTTTTCGTAGTGTTTCTTCCGTTAAGTATACACAAGTTAGCACTTAATAAAAAGTCTATGAAAGGTTCACAATATTGATTTTTCACATAGTCAATTGCGTCACGCTGTACTGGTGAGTCGATTCCGGAAATGAAATCATGTATCCCGATACGTGAGTTAAAATCACCAACCACTGTCAGTATTGTCTCATTTTGGTAGACGTAAATTTGACCTAGAAGAGTGTCCAAAAATCGCTTTTTACATTTATCTGTCTCGACGAGTTTAATGGCGGTAAATAGCAGACACATACTTTAAAATTGTCAGTGGTATATTTACTTTCCAGGGATATCCATATTATTATTTTGTATGATTTATCTAACAGGATAATATGGAAGCTTTTAAATAGTTCATTTTTCACAAAAATACCGACTCTACCGCTTCCTTTTCGGGCGTTTATATGTGTCTAGGTTTTGTTGTTTCCATACCAACTGTACCCTTCCAAGTTGTTTTTTTCGGATTTCTTTATTTACATGGTTGGTGCCGAGATTGAGAAAATTTATCCGATTCGGCCCGAAAAAGAAAATAGCGCTTGCTTAAGCTTGCCCTATTTTCTTTTTCTAAGCATCAGCGGATAAACTGTCTCTATCTCGGCACCTACCATGTATTCTCTATTTTGCCCGGGAAAGGAATTCGAGCTTGTTTTGATAAGCCCCGTACTTTCATTTCTGGTATTGAGTGCAGGCTTGACCTTCAGTCATTATTCCTTTTTGGTTGTTTTCTTTGGATGACGAAGAACAATACATTAATTAATTACGTTTGTGTTTTTTGCGGTAAATTTATAAGAAATTGGCATTAAAAGAAAAACAAAACGTTTTCCAAAATGTGAACATGTTACATAATGGAACACAATAAATCATTGAAACACCGGCTTAGTTGCAAACCAGTTAATTGACTTAAAGTGAATACCTCTCCTAGTTTCACATCAGTTACTATTTCGCATAGTTTATATTAAAATAATTATATAAAATGGAGGCTTAGCATCAAAAGTGGCGTCCCTCATTAGCCTGTGCAGACTGTTCTGGCTACACGGGTACGACACTTTACGCACATGCTTTAAACCCCGTTTTCCCAGAGCGAGGCTGTAATCAACCAAGATGCTCGCGACTCTCTCTGTAAAAAAAGCAGCCATACGCGTCTATTCAAATAATTTAGTACATAATTACAACAACTAAAAGTTTGCTTATCACTTTAATTAGAAAATGCAATTAGTATCATGTTATAATCGTTCTTATCATATAAGTACACTGGACACTCGATATTAAAAACAGTCACAGAATACATAGATCGTTCGCAATATCGCATATGTCGGACATCAGATAAACACAAATTAAGTTACTTTTAACGCGAAATTGCTGTGTCGTAGAATTAATAAACTTAATAACATGACAATTCTTATTTACTTTGTTATAAATCAAAACAAATCAGCGTACATTTATACTTATCACATCTAGACCGAAAGTCTTGATCAAATGAATAACTCACATAGCGTCATTTGAAGGGTTGATAACAAATACCGGTAAATACATATAAGAATTTTGTTTTTCAATAATAGTATACAAACTGCTCATTTTAAGTACAGGATGCATTGGATTTCATTGCCAAGGTGACCAGCCAATCATACAAGATGGACTTACTTGTTTACTTGAGCTGGTTGAACTATATTCGTGTACTGTAAATGAAGACGGGCATTAACGTAATTGGCTTAGTAAATCATCCAATAGTTTAAGTGTAGCTATTCCTGTCCTCATTGAGACAAAAACACGCTATATCCTCTAAGCGTACCAGGAGCTTGGCATATAAGATTAAGATGATTAAATAGGATATGGCTGTTAAAGCAGAGAATGTTTTAGAATATGTCAATGGGGATAACATTTAATGATTTATTCAGCATTGATGATATGCAAATGCATTATTGCGTAAAAGGCTAACGTTATTTTAAATAGATTATACAGCAGCTAGTACATGGATAAATGTTGCATATCGGCTTATTGCCACCTGGTACGGTAATGTTCATCGCTTAAATTAGCGCTCAAAACAACAACATTGCAACTAATGAGATAATAAAACACGACTCATTTAACATATTAACGGCCGGTTTGCATAAGACATTTTTACTATAAAAAGCAACGAATGCTATACGAGAAATCATTCTAATTTTATCGAGTTCATGCAAGTGAATATACCATGGTGTTTAAAATGCGGAGCGTCTTTTTGATTGTAGCGGCAACTATTTGTAAGTAACGATGGAAGTATGTGTTTGTGGACCAATACGCAATATTAGTACTAGTGACAATGCTTATAACTCATTTAATTTGAAAATAAAATTAAGCCACGCTCTTTGAAAACGCGGCTTTACACTTGGCGTAAAGTGCCGCCCCATATTAGCCAGTGCAGTCCGCATAGGCTAATAAGGAACGGCACATTCCGTTTCTATTCTATTTTTCATTAAAGGAGGTCTCTTCGAATCGAAAATCCAGTTAAGGCGGAAAGTTTCGTCCCTGATAAACCTGTGCGGACTACACAGGCTATTCTGGGACGACACTTTACGCTAATGTGTTAAGCCTGGTTTTCTCAGAGCGGGGCTCAATTGAATAATTCACTTTGGTCCATGTGATGCATAACTGCGTAATATAAATGTGTGCATATGCTCTAAACATGTCAAGAAAAGTACATGTCATTTGGATTGTTAGCATGTAACAACTGCGATAGGACCAAAGCGAACTTATGTAATATTTGAGTGGCAAGTATTGCTTTGCAATCATTTCATTCATAAAGTTATACTAAGCATGTTTTTAACTTCCATCGAATATGCAATTTTACAATTAAATCCCACTGATTAACATATACACGCCTATAATCTATGTTATCCAATGTCTAATGTCAAATTAATACAGACCATCGTATTACTTACGCTTTATGTAATCGCTTTCCGATCACAATTTGCGTTGAGCGTTAATATTGTGTTTTATTTAATGTCAAGCCAAACGAAATGTTCAAATGCTAGAAAATAAATCAACGTTTTACAGAGGAGACAACGCTATTCTAGCTTTTTCACCTCGCTTACATGATGGGAACACATAATATGATAATAAATAAAATAGTATATGAGTGTTGGATAAAGGTAATACTTATCATTTTCGACACGAAACAAGAACGACTGTGTTCCTATAACCGTGCAGTAAAAATTTGTTTCTAAAAGCCTCTATCTATCACAAATCTCTATTTCTCTATGCTGATTTAGACACCGGAAGTTGCCAGTGTCCAGTGGGTGCCGTTTTGAAGTATTGCGACGCAGGCGAAAGACCATGCCCGATAGGCTACTACTGTCTCGACCTGATGATGAGTAATCCGGGTTACTGCTGTCGTGAGTACAATACGTTATGATATAAGCGTCGTTATGGGAAAACATGGCTAAATGCATGTGCGTAAAGTGTCGTTGCAGTCCGCACAGGCTAATCCGGGACGACACTTTCCGCTTTTATGGCACTTTTTGTTAAAAAGAAGTCTCTTCTAAGAGAAAATCGGATTTAAGCAGGAAGTTTCACTCTGATTAGTCTTTGATGACTGCACAGGCTTATCTGGGACGACACTTTCGCAAACACTTTACACCCGTTTTCGAAAAGCGAGGTGTATATGCCTTTGGTCTGTAGGACCATACCAAATGACATAGGTGAAAAGTAGGGTCCCACTGTTAACGTGTTATTAAGTTATTATTCTTCACATGCTACATGTATGTGTGCCTATGCTTATGTTGTGTCGCAACATTTGAACATATAAAATAAAATGTTATTTTATATTTTGTCTCGTTTCTTCCAATCTCATTCTGCTATTTCGAACATTGACCTGGAGCCATATTCGTACAAGATGTGTGAACAATATTATCCCACAACGACCGAGTAATGTTATATTCCTACACAACTATCTATCATCGTTAACCTGTCTCTACGAATGAAAGTGCGACTAAATATATTATGAATCACGTTCTGGGAAAACTGGGTTTCCTGCACGTTCGTAAAGTGTCGTCCCAGATTAGCATAAGCCGTCCACACAGACTCATCTGGGACGACAAGTGCCGCCTGAACTGGATTTTCGTTTAGAAGAGACATCCTGTAAACAAAAATGTTCATAAAAGCGCAAAGTTTCGTCCCTGATTTGCGTATGTGGACTGCTAATCTGGGACTACACTTTACGCTCATATCCGGTTTTCCCAGAACGAACGTCATATAATAAAGTCAAATAATTTTATGTTAAAGGTCAAGTTTGTTGGCACGGAGCTCCCATTACCGATGATAACGGACAGGTAATCGAGTGTGGAAAGGGCCGGAAGGGAATCTGTCCTGCCACCGCCACCTGTACACGGACCGGACCATATGGCGCACGGTCAGTCTGCTGTCACATTCGTATGACGATTGGTTAGCCCAGCATCGCTGACGATCCGTTTACTGAATGTAATAATGTTGGTCCTATAATGAGACATTCAAGTCAAACATTACAAACGTCCATCACCTGTTGTTATATTTTAATGTTCGGGTTAGTGAAATACCAGTTTTATTAATCACTGATATATCACTATAAAACCAAAGACATTTGTTTTAAGTCAATATAGTCCCATGTGTTATATCCATGCTTTTTGTACTAATACATTAATTGATAACATACGCATCCTTTTTATTTTAAATCCTCATATCTGATAGACTAAAAATAAATGTATACATTAAACTTACTGTTCATAATTAACCAAATTACCTGACACTATTTTAAATCGTATGTATTTCTGAATTTAGTTGATATTTACATGCTATTTTAGTACGTTTGTTATTCGAATGAATATTCGAAATGTATTAATTAACTGGAAATGCAGAGTTCTTAATGAATCTGAATAATGTACATGTCCAACTATCAATCGATTTCATTTTGCCATGACCAACACATGATCCGCGCTCTGTGAAAACTGGCATTTATACATGTGCGTAAAGTGTTAACCCAGATAAGTCGGTCAGGTCCACACCGGCTTATCTGGACGACCATTTCCGCTTGTATGGAATGCTCTGTTTTTAAAAGTCTTTTGTTAAATAAAATCCAGTCTATCCGAATAGTATCGTTCCGGATTATCCTGTGCGGGCTGCGCAGGTTAATATTGGATGAAATATAAGCACATGCATTGATTGCATCGAAAGTCTAACGCTTATTTAAACGCTCTTGAGTCCCTGGCATAGGCAGAATCAGTACTTCTGTTTGTTGTTTGTTGTTTTTTTTTGGGGGGATGGGGAAGTGGGGATCTAAAAAATGCTCCTAAAATGGGGATCAAAGCCGTGACCTCCCGGTCGCAAGGCGGACACCATATACATTACGCCACAGCGGCCTTAAGTAGCATAAATACCTTTATAAATTTGAAAACAATCGAAAGCACGACAAAACCCATATCCATTTGGTGCAAAAAACAATACCGAAACCTAATAATCATATTAAGAGATACAATCAGAAATTCTTTATTTATGAAAGATAACAATTGCCTTTACAAGACAGACAATACGTACGACAACACAAACATTTATCAAGACGTTCATACTGTCCAATGGTCGCTTACCAGAGTTCAACATGAACTTTCGTTTTCATGGCGCTAAACAGTCGAATACGGCTTTGTTTCGTGGATATGAAGTAGCAGACAGAAGTTGCAATCATGCAGACAATACAATCAAGAAGGTTATATCAGTAATTTCCAGTATTCTAAACACATGCAAAATGAAAGTCCAGACACATAATCGGAGAAATTCTTGTTAGATCAAGAGTATATGACTTATTTTATCAAAATAGATCAAACGTCGATAAATAAAAAACTATAATAACATTTCAGAAGATGTAGTCCCAAGAAATAAACAAAAGAAATGTTTTATTCGATTGCAAATGATTTTCTGCTGTCCAGCTGAAGACTCCTTCTCGTACTCAAAAGTAAATTACGCTGTTGGCAAATCCCCTTTATTATGTGTAGATTCGTTCTTACGACACGTATGTATAATTATCAATGTGTATAAAGTTATCACGTCCTGTCTTAAAACACTAATACAAGAAGATCCTTTCACTTCAGCCGTAGCGTGCGCCAAGGTACGAATTTTTCACCGATATTGTGTTGGTTTTAAACGACATTAAGCATTACAGTGATTTGTTGAATTTCAAGAATTATAAGAAACACGTCAATATGCAAGCAAGCAATAGCCTAAACTAGTTTTTATTTCAAAATATTACATATCGTTTCTCTGAATAGTAACACAATTATTTTGGGAGCGGATCGTTATTCGTTTCAGGTGTTACATAGTAACATTTGTGCATACAATGGAAAGCAACCAAATTGACAGGCTTAATGTTCGGCTTAAATCAGTCAATACAACACAAGCAGGTCCCATCGATGATCAGAATATTAACGACGAACACACCGATGGTTTTACCAGACATCATAAAACTACATCAGCCAGGTCAATAAATCAATGGAATACATGTGCCTGCAACCTCTTTGAAAAACATGCAATCTGACAGTCACTTAAAACAACTGGGGTACAAATAAATGGTCTGAGTGTAACACAATCAAATAAACATTTAAATCATATCCTAATTCATAGAGATAATGTAGGCTATACTTTCACAAATAACAAGAATAATTCGTCGACAAATGACTTTAGCCCTAATGAAAAAGAAATAACTAACTCGCCTTATCCTGGTAAAATCATAGTAACAAAATCAACTAAAGGAGCAATTTACTTGGTGCCAATGCCTTTTGTTTTTAAATCCCATCAAGCGCACAACAGTGCCCGGCCAAACTAGCATCGTTCAGCCTCTGGGAGACACTCATGAAATGTCCGACCCACTTCAACAACTTGCCATTATACCTACTCCTAGGAAAACAAAAACAAGAAAAAAGTTAATAAATAACTGAGAAAATAAAAAAGGAGATACACTTAATTTCACAATATCAGCACACGAAATTGACGAATTAAAACCACACATCAACCATGCAACAAAGCAATTTGATGTTAAAAAAAGTTAACCGTCATCATGAACCACTATTGTTGGAAGCCAAGTTTCATCCAGTAATGTTTCCATGGCAAACAGTCTTGAAAAAGAAGTGGTAACCACGGAGATGAAACAAAACTAATCAAGTTGCGGAAGAGCTTAAGTTGGTGTTGCAGTTGTCTCTCAAATGATGGCTGATTGACTCTGTAGTTGAAGCTGATAATGTAGTAATTCTCGCACAGCTTAAGATTGCCCTTTTATGTAGGAGAATTCCAAGGGATTGTGTACACTCCTGGGGCCGCTTCCTCTCCTTCCGTGATCGCTGAAGTCGTTGCATCTCTTCCATGTTGAACAGTCCAGAAGGGACGTTGTCCAATCCCAAAGATTATCGTGCACTCAGACTGCGCACTGCCTCCTTTACCTGTGACTTTATTATGGACGGACTTTCATCGTTCACGTCTGGTCTGGAATCATTTTGAAGAAGACAGGAGCTGGTTGAATGGGATAGTTGTAGACGTCGCTGAAGTATTCATTTCATCTGCTTAATACTGCAGCATTCTCGGTGAGGAGGTTCCCGTCAACGTCTGCTATAACACTGGCCTCGAGCTGACTGGTCTTTATGATGGTCTTGAGAGTTTTGTAGGCTTTATTACAGCTGCCTGTGGCCATGTCTTTGAAAAAAACATCTTCTTCCTGTTTGCTTTGCTTTTGTGCTGTGATATGAGGTATGTCCATTTGGTTGATTTATATTGTATGCGCATAAGTGACTAAGAGAATAACTTTGGAAAAATGTGTAACTGAGCCAAACTGATTGTCACCTGTCACTGATCCACAATTTTACTGATACGCTTTATCTACAATATGATGATCATCGTTATGGCTACTAGATATATTGGTCTGGTAGAACGCTGCTGACAAAGGTAGTGATGTCTGTAAACTTGAGAAGACGCTTGCGATACACATGTGTCGACTGAACTGTTGGTACTGATAAGAGATAATTTCACAGACATGCACGCAATATTTCTCGACAAAACGACAGCCCCAGCGGAGAAGATTTCTTTCTAGAATGGAGCCTATATCCTGTAAACCGCTAAATAGCTTTTTACCTTCTCTGTGCTGGTTGATGGTGGCAATTGTTTTTTAATCCAATCTCTGAGCTTTCGCGTTTGCAACTTTGTGTATGTCTTGCCGGATTCACCAAAGCTTGATCCACATAACAATAATGGGCGATTGTCGATTGTTCACAAGCTTTCTCTCCAAACCTTTCTCTTCATTGTTTGCCAGTCACTGCGTTGGAGGCGTGTTGCTTCATTTAATATCCTGCACGCCTGTGGCTGGTGCCGGGACCAAAGGTTGAATGTGGGTTAAAAGACGGCATGGAAAATGACCACCGCCTGGCATGGCTATTTTTGGCAAAACATATAATGTCGTAAGGATAAAAGCAGCAACAAACTGTTATCAAAAAGTGTTTAAAAAGAACAAACATGAACCAAATCATAAAGTTTCGAATACTGGTGTTACCCTTAAAGGTAAAAATAATCCGATTATGAAAATAAAAGCTATGAAATTATTATTATTGCCAGTTCAGCTGAATGGGCAACAATTGAAAATATGTATAAGTTAATAACTTATCCTGTATATTGTTGAATAAAATTTAAACAAAAAATAGATCAATCACACACGTTTAAACTATGACCATTAGCTATAACTTGGTTCAAAATGTCCATAAAATATATACAGTTATCTAATATTTGTTACTGTGAGTGTCAGGTCATCACGAGCACTGACGACGTGCCTTGTTGGAGGCTTGCTCAGGCTCTATAAGGCCTGCTTTGAGACTCTTCACCGGCGCTTTTGTTTCTAGCTTACGTATCTAGATGCACTTCAATAATGATTTTTAAGATATCATAAAATAAAACGGTGACTATAAAAAGTATAATTTTGAAAACTTTTAGCAAGTAATGAAATAAATATATAATGTCATGTCTTGTCAAGATGTGTAAATTAAAGAAATTTCTGAGAAATTAAAAGTAATTGTAAAACAAGTGGATCAAAGGTCCTAAGGCGTTCAGCTGAGACATGTGAACGTTTCTGAGCTGTTAATATTTTCACTATAACCATAGAAGGAAAGTAAAGATGCCAATCCTCAACAGCTCTTTTTCAACATAATTTAACCATTTTTAAAAACACCCAGATATTTTTGAAGTAATTCGGAGCAGGGTTCCATATGATTAGGCAAAAATGATACTTCATGAGTGATCATATCCACTATAGCCATTGTTTTGGAAAACTGCACCGCTCCATACGAACCATGTTTTTGAACAGGCCGGAACCATTTTCGAACTCGATATATTATGAACAAATGTTTGAATGATTTTAATGACGATTGGGGAAAAAAATCAATTTTTGAATGTTTGCAATGTGTCAATATAGCCATTAAAGGACAAGTACCCTGCCTAATAGCTGCTATTTGTTTAACTTAACAGACTGAAGCCATATAGAACTAAGCTTAGACATCATTAGAGCCAATACTAATGTTACTTCCATAGTGTTTACAAGTGTTTTTTCTTTAATTTGACTTGGTGCCCTTTTGTTTAACCCACATATGAAACTTGGCCCAGATCTAGTTTTAGCAAACTCTTACCAAGTTTCATTCTTCTTGGCGTTCTCTCTACACGATCACGCCAGTTTCTTCGATAAACGATGTGGTCCGTCTCAGGTCATCCACGTCTCCATAGAGATTCTTGTGGAGGGATGTGTCCTGGGGCCACTTTGTAGCTCGCTCCTGGTCGTGACGTTTGCATCTTTAGAGGATGTGTTCTGCTGTTTGGTCTTCTGTGCCACACAGACAGGTCGGTGACGGGGCCAGTCTGTAGTTCTTATACAAAAGCTAATCACATAAGCA
Organism: Dreissena polymorpha; assembly: GCF_020536995.1. Lineage (NCBI taxonomy): Eukaryota > Metazoa > Mollusca > Bivalvia > Myida > Dreissenidae > Dreissena > Dreissena polymorpha. The sequence continues at coordinate 31,598,209 of NC_068367.1, forward strand.
TCACATAATGTCACGATGGGAAAACTGTGCTCAAGTTAGTGTTCAATAGCATTTAATTGTATTCTACTGTTTAAAACTAGTAAATTTAACAGAATAAAACATATATATATATATAGAAATTAATAATCGTTTTAAATAATACATACGTGATATCATAAAAAGTACTCTCTCTCTTGCTCTCTTTCTTGCTCTCTCTCTCTCTCTCTCTCTCTAGCAGAGAGCGAGCGAGAGAGAGAGATCGATAGAGCTAGCGATAGATCTAGCGATATAGATATATAGAGATAGAGAGAGCGAGATTCCTTCTCTCTCTCTCTCTCTCTCTCTCTCTCTCTCTCTCTCTCTCTCTCTCTCTCATTTCTCTCTCTCCTCTCTCTCTCTCTCTCAATCTCTCTCTCTCTCTCTCTCTCATCATTTGACGCGCGAAAGATCTTCTTCTCAAAATTATTTATAAAGCGGAGGTAAACATATTAACATATTAGAACTTTTTTAATCAGATTGTTTCCCCTTCTTCGCAATGCACCTTATAATCATGTTTACTTCTTTTGTACATTATATTTAGCCATGACATATGCACGCACGATTTGCTAGTTTCAAAACTGTTGTTTTTATATTTACTTTAATGATAAAGTACTTCGGGTATTATCAAACGTAGTGACACGTGTTTTTGTAGAATGATCTAGAATACACACAGTGTGTAATAGCCATGAACACCAGGAAATACTTAAGATGGTCAATAATTCAGTGGTAATTGGGTGGTGTTTATTGCAGGACTAGTGGTTAAGTATGAAGAATGCAAATAAGGAAAAAGAACATCTTTGATGATTTTATAAAAACCTCTGACATTGAACATCAATCATATATAACCACATAATGGTCTCTGGCCAAATACCACAACACGTGCTATAGAATCATTTTATTCTAAATAGATCTTTTCGTATATTAAAAACAAACGTGAAGGATCTGTTTCTAAAAAACCAGATGACATTTTGACACCAGTGAATAAATAAAGTTACGCTTTCATCAGGAAATGCAAGTTAAATGTTTGTATCAAAGAACAATTCTATGCAATTTCAACCTTGCAACGTTTCCAACTATTGCAATTTAATTTCATCAACAGCCATACTGAGCAACATTTTTTTTAAATTCCTACCTATATAATATTTTTTATAATTGTCTTATATTTACATGCGTCCAAAAATTGTAATTTAGCTTAGTTAACTTAGGGTATTTTTATATAATGCAACTGTAAATAAATCATTTAAAATTATGTAATGTGTTTTCGCGAAGTTTCATTTAAAAGCCTAAATGTGTTCGAGTTAGTCAATCTGTTCTCAGACTTGGATATCAATGAGTGATAAACATTCGTCAGTTAGGTAAACAGAAAATTGATTTTTTTCTAACGCAGAATTTTCTACTATTCATTATTCCCCACATATAAACCGCTGATATACAAACATATGTGTTAGTATGTTGTTGTTTTTTGTTCTTTTTTGGAAAGTTCAAACTGTAACTTTGTTGCTTAATTGCTACCTTGTTTACTTTAATGTCATCAAGTAGTATTAATCGTGGAACAAACGTCAGAACTGCACAGTCTAATATGGAACGACACTTAACGTATATACATAAAACCGCGTTATCCCAAAGCGCGGCTTATATGTAAACGTTGTCTAAGTTTTCAATTTATACCCCAATATTTGCATACATGCATTAGTAGGCTCAAATACCCAATGGTGTTCATTGGTTGTAATTTACTTAATAATTAATGCAAATGGACATTATAAGAATAATCACTTCTTCCGAGAAACTCAATGAATAATTTTACCCTAACCGTGTTATGGTTGCTAATTAATTTTCTAAAACCAGGAAAAAGGCTTATAAAAGTTATATCGTCCGTTGTAACCACCGTCGTTTGGCGAACAATGTCTGACAGATTAAAACATTTAAATCTATTCCTAAAATGGATCCTCAAGTTTTTTTTTATTTAAGTTATGTGAAACAAGTTCGTGTACAGTAGCTAAACATGATTAAGCGTGCACACATTTTTGGAAAAACTTGTTGGCGCCCTGCATGTTTCCCAAATTTGGCGCTTATTTACTCACTACCGAAGACATGGTCAACAAAATGTACTGCCTAATAATTTGCTCGTGTAAATAACGTCCTGTTCCGAGGCCTACAATTTCCTCAGATAACACTGAACATGTCCGGCGAAAATGATTTATTGATGCAACATTTACTTTGAATAGCTAGCCCATCGTCTACGTACCCGCTGCGCATAATCAGCGTTTGAATGCTCATTTACATCAGACGAATTTATGTATTTACTGAAAAATAATATAGTTCAGAAATAGTTATTTCTATCATATCGTGTGGTAACTTTGCATGTATATCAGCAATGCGTATGTGTATCAATTAAAATCATCACATGAAAACATAACGTCATAGTCAGACCAAAAAATACGATTGCTTACCGAACAAGAGATGTGTTTGTCAGAAACACAATGCCCACTACGGACGGACGGACGGACGAACAGACAGACGGACAGACAGACAGACAGACAGACAGACAGACAGACAGACAGAAAGGCAGGCAGGCAGGCAGACAGACAGACGGACAGACAGACAGACAGACAGACAGACGGAGCATAAAAATGGATATTGCCTGGGTAATAATTAGAGCATTTGAACATCAATGATTTTGAGAAAGGTCCACGACTGCACTCAACAGAAACGAAGTGGAGAAATGATGCTAATATGAGAACGTCTTTCAAAGCGACGATTAGAGGCATTGATTTCAAAATAAAATACTTACGTGTATTAAGTTTTCACATACCTTAAAGACCAAGTAGTGTTATGAAATGATTTTTCGATGCATTCATCATTTCTAATGTACATCTAACCTTCAAAACAAAACTAAACGATGTCCTCCACATTGGTCGAATTTGGTATTTCAAACTCGTGTACATTATTTACACTGAACTAATATATAACCATCGTTCTTTACCAATGTCAAGTTGTAGATTGCGCGTCTGAACTCACTCAAAGTGAAGGGTTATGAAAACACAACTTAGTGGGCGGAGCGATCTTGTATTTGGCGACTGGTCAATTATATTATACAGTTTATCAAACTGTATTATTTCAACTATGTTTGCATTCCGTATACTTTTATTGATAATATTTTACAAAATTTATGTATAATATGAATGATAAACTTGACTGAAATCATTTAAATGATACTGAAATCAAAACATTAATTTATACAGATACTTATTTAATATATGTTGCTTGATACAATCATGTACATCTATATCAAATGAGACCATGCTGTAACTTCAATGATGAATTTCAGTGAATTAAGTTAAATCCAAAATTTAAGTTACTCCCATCTCTCTCCCGCAGCGCGCATACCGAAAGGTCCTGTTGTCTACAGATCCAGATCCAAAAATATTATACATAATTATGTATCATGTTGTTTAGAGGGGATGATTTTCCATCTGTTGTATCAATGTATTGTTTTACTTCTTTAATCAATGTGTTTGATATATAAACATAGCCCCAGGGTCAGAGCTTCAGGCAATGCATATTTCACCCCCTGATCTTTTTCTAATGGATATTTTAGCTAGTTCCTACATTCAATACAGTCAAATATATTTAAGAAGTATCTGTACACATTGCTAGATTGAATGTGTACATTTAATGTTATTAGTATTAAAAAGATATACATTGTAGTACAAATGTTCATGCTAGATGAATTAAAGCCGTAGTCAATATGTATTTAAACATTTTTAAATGGTACTATTTTCTGAAATGTATACCTACTTTCTCTTGAGCACTGGCCAAATATAAAATGTATATCATTTTATCACTTTCATATGGAGCCCTGACCAGATCTCAAATGTATATCCCTTTTCTCAGGATAACTGGTCATCTCCTTTTTATCACCTAACAAACACCTATCAAAATGGCAAATTATATGCAGAATAATTCTTTTTATGCAATGGTTGAATCAAATACTTCAGAAAAAATTGACATTCTTTTCACATGGTAATTTCATTTTCAGTCATGGAAAAAAAGCCTGCACAACACAGATCAAAAATACTTTTTATTTGTGGATCACCCCATATCTTGATACTCAATGTGCATAAATATCTCAAGTCTTGGTGAATTCAGGACAAAAAATGTATTTTAAGTCCTTAATTGACCCGGCTATAGTTATCAGATTAATATAACCTCAATCAGTATAGTTATATTATTATTTGTGTTTTGTGTATTGTAATCATATACTCAATCATGCAGTTACATGATAGCAATTAAAAATAACAAAGTCGCTCATACTATAAAGGTCATTGACAAAGCCTATGTCAGAGTGTAATCGCCCTCTCGTGCCGGCAAAAACAACACGTTGGTAGGTTTTCATTTTTGACAGTTCTACTTTCACTTTCATTTTGTGATATTCATTATCATCAAACTATTAACACTTATGTGGCTGAGAAAAATATCGCTATTGCTTATTATGCCCCCCTTTGAAGAAAAGAGTTATATTGTTTTGCACATGTCGGTCCGTCGGTAGGTCGGTCCGTCCGTCCACCAGATGGTTTCCGGATGATAACTCAAGAACGCTTACGCCTAGGATCATGAAACTTCATAGGTATATTGATCACGACTGGCAGATGACCCCTATTGATTTTGAGGTCAATGGTTCAAAGGTCAAGGTCACAGTGACTCGTTCTTGGATGCAGTTTTTGCTTCCAAAGGACCACATTTGCAGATTAAATTATGTACTGGTGTCGTGGGGTCTATCTACCAGGGCTAGCGCTTTCCCAAGATTTCTTTGAGTCAACTAGTTTTGTGTTTTTCGGTGCGCGAAAACTGGTTTGGAAGTAATTATATACACATGTACTATCAACCTGTTATGCCCCCCTTCGAAGAAGAGGGGGTATATTGTTTTGCACATGTCGGTCCGTCGGTCTGTCGGTCGGTCGGTCCGTCCACCAAATGGTTTCCGGATGATAACTCAAGAACGCCTAGGCCAAGGATAATGAAACTTCATAGGTGCATTGATCATAAATGGCAGGTGACCCCTATTGATTTTCAGGTCACTAGGTCAAAGGTCACAGTGACTCGAAGTAGTGAAATGGTTTCCGGATGATAACTCAAGAATGCTTACGCCTAGGATCATGAAACTTCATTGGTACATTAATCATGACTGGCAGATGACCCCTATTGATTTTCAGGTCACTAGGATATAGGATGTTTTTGCAATATTTCATCACTTCTTGTTTAATTGATTTGTACTAAATCTTAAAAAAATCTTTTCTTCTTGATAGCCTTTTAGATTTTCATTCAGACAACTGTTCCCTTTACATTTACTTTAGCAGCAACTTTTCTGTATCTTGCAAATATACTTTCAACGCCATCGGCGCTCTCGTTATAATTTGACATTATTTGGTTTACATCTTTATCGGGAAAATAGTGCGTCTGTAAGTGAATCCGGACAAAAACGGAAATTAATTTATGCATTAATACATCGTAATACTGTGATACCTTTCGTGTAAATCAAATAAAAAGCAAAGACCGTTCGAATGGCGAAATATCATCCAACAAAATGGATTGTCGGTAAATGTTTATGTTATCGGATTGAAAAATATATGAGTGCAACGCTTTTCAATATAGTGGGTATAATCATTTATATCTAACACACACTGAAGAAGAAGCTTGAAGGACAATACATGCTTGCACATTAACCATCAACTCACTATAACTTCATCGTTTATTCCCCCTTCAAAATGTGAAGGCAGTCAGATGGCGTAGGTGAAATATACAAGATAATTTTAAACGGTTATCAGTTATCAAACATTTTTTTTAAAGATACTCGTGTTAGTGTAACATGTAAATATGAATTAATCACACGGATCCAAAACTATATCCATACTATGATTATTATTCCATTTTTTATATGGAAACTCGATGAAAAAAGTGGTCCGCAGTTTATCTGGTTAAAATAAAACGATTTAATTGCGAAAAATAACTCACTAATATTTTATCACCATAAGTCTTAAATGCAATCACTTTTACTATTCAAATCATTACAGGACGAAGTGTAATAAGTTGTACACTATTTCGATTTACATCACCTCTGAAAACAAAGCAAAAAATATGTGTTCAATGAATTTGTGCAAGTTTCATGTACGCTTTTAAAGTTGACATTACCACCTGTCCTATTTCTAAATATGTTTATTCAAACTTATCTGTTTAAGCTCTATTTCATCGAAAGCTAATGTTTATTGAACTGCTCTCGAGTCCGTTTTCTGGGTTAAACCAGTACTTGTATCTTCAAGGGTGATGTAAAGAACATGGATCAAGCCTGTGATCTCCCGGCCGCTAAGCGGACACAATACCCACTACGCAACGCCGACTATTAAATTTGTTGACTGTATGAAAGCATCGTGTAAATTAAAATGTTTTATTAACAATAGATCTTGATTTTTTAATCAAGATTTCATCTGTATGTCATCGCATTACAACTATTGATTATTTAAGTCGATATCAGTAGAGAAATTCGTTGTATACAATAAGGTCAGCGATACGAGAATTAAACAGGAAGTGTTAACTTGTAATCGCAGGTACAAGCAAAATATGTAAGTATAATTCATATTGGTATTTAGGACTGTGTATGCGTAGAAATAAGTGTTTAATACAACTAACAATAACTCAAAAATATCAAATTTGATAACACAACATTCAAATGTTTAAACTAAGTTAGGTCATGTTTTCCTATTAAAACTAATCGTTGTTATTAAAATAAAATGGGAAATATAGAAATGGAAACCTATTTGTATTGATATTTTGATACTTATTACCTGTCTATATACAATCAAAATGCCTAATTCAATATATGGCTCTTATGAAATGATTTGCGATGTCGTTTTTTTTTAATTTTCATCTCATAAATTGAAATTATTCTGCTTTCGCTTTCGATTTACATATGTATACCACATGACTTCTAATGAAGGAACAAACAAATGACTGTTAACAAAACGAATGCACTGCTAAAGATGAGAAAAAATTACGGGCTCAAATAGATAAATATAAGCAAATTAAACGTTCATCTGCACAAGCAGGTGAGAATCTTTGTTAAATGCGTTTGTAGCATGCTGTTCGAACTAATTGTCAAATAGTTTGACAATGCACCAGACTAAAAGGTTCAACACAAAAAAACATATAAAAAAATAATTAAAACTCGGGTCATCACGCTTGAAAAGGTCAAAACAAAGCATCGGGGGGTTAACCCGTTTTTTAGGAGCTCCACACTTCAACCTATAGATTAAAACTATTTCTTTTAGATCGATTGTATCGAAAGCCATTGCTTATAAAATTCTAATAAGTCCGTTTCCTGGAAAGAACCTTTACTTGTAGTGTTGTGAAATATCGTGATAACGCTCCCCGATTGAGGTTCGAACCCGGAACCTCTCGTTTGAATGGCGGACACCTGTTCCATTTAACATGGCAAGCTTAACAAATATCACCCTAAGCTCAGAGTTATTAACGAAATATTAAATACAAATGAAACTCAAAGTGCCTAAATCGAAATCAAACAGCAACAAACACACATAATTTCAATGAAATTACTATTTAACTACTCAATGGATGGAAGCAAGCCAGATCAACATAAAAGTAAGTTTCTGAGGCACGATAACAATAACTAAAATACGAGTGTCATAATGGCTCTGAAGAGCTTAAATAAGTTTAATGTACAACAACGTCAAAAACGTGGCCTGGTTATCATTTTGAAATCCTTATTGAATCTGGCTCAACCATGGCCTTAATATTGTATACATTAACATTGTGGTCAAGTTTCATAAAGACTGAGTAATAAATGGGACCTCAAGAGTGGTAACAAAGTTTTTCTTAGATGTTTTCTAGTTTCTTATTTTTTGACGCTAGCGACCCAAATTCAAACTCAGTATGATATTATCAAGGGAAGCATTATTTCAATGTTTAATCAAGATTTATTTGTCAAATTAAAATTTGACGTAGCTTTGGTCAAAATATAAATTCCGACCATTTTTCATCAAGATCGAGTAATAAATGTGGCTTGTAGAGTTGTAACGAGGTATTTATAAAATGTTAACTGGTGACCTTGTTTTGGACTCATTGTACCAAGATAAAAAGTTGGCAAAGACATTGTCTGGATAAACATTCTGACCAAGTGTTCTCAAGATTGGGATGAAAATTGTGGCTATTAGAATGGTTGCATTTTTTAAACATTTGACCTAGCGCCATAGTTACGGACGAACGTGAACTTATTTAAAACTCTCCGTTGATATTGTAAAGAGTAATATTCTGAGAAAAGTTCTTTGAAATTCGATGAATAAAAAAGCAAAACAAAACCTGACTTACTGTTTAAATTTGTTTTGACCATCAAACTAAATCGGAAATCACGATAAGACTTGTTTTTATAAGATCTAAATGAGGTGGTCCGGTGAGTCTTCAAAAGGGGGCAAAACGGCTACTAATCTACAAAGCGGTTTTCAAAGATGTTTGCAATTATGAAAAAATGTCATTAAATGAATTGACTTACAAAATTGTCATACTAGAAACAGTTTTTAATAATTATTACAACAAGGAACAATGTTGGTAATATTAATCAATACAAAGCATTACACAAGCTTTTTATATTTTCAAAGTTCAATTTATGAGAAAGCACATGCTAAAATTTTTCATCGTCAGAAAGCTTTTTTTGGATTGGTTCAATATAATACATATATTGTTTTGTTTTAATTTATTACAATTTCTTTGGGAAATTATCATGGTGTCAAACTGTGAAAAAGTCCCTTTTAATTGCTCCAATGCATATTGTCTTCATGTTACTAAGCATTATTCGTGCCTGTGTGTCGTATAGTAAGGAATACATTTATACTAACAGATCTATAACAATTTAGTTTTAGATCGGAATGTCCAGTGATTATACGTGCATTGTGGCTGCTTTCGATTTTGGAACCACTTACAGCGGATATGCGTTCTCCCTCAAAGAGAGTCCGACTGACGTGAAAACAAATGAAAAATGGTATGCCAGCTCTGGTCTGCTTGTCTCCCTGAAAACACCAACGTGTGTACTTCTCAACGAGGCTGGCGAATTTCTCTCGTTCGGATTCGACGCGGAAGAAAAATATTATTCTCTGACAGGCGAAGAAAAGCACCACCGATGGAGACTGTTTTCGCGGTTTAAGATGGCCCTGCACAATGAAAAGGTAAAGGTTTTAAATAAAGAGTTCTTAAACACAACTGAACGAAATTTGGTCATTTCATAGCTTTTTCAGTATTAAAAACATATAAAGTGTATGTCCGCGTATTCATGGTTTCTTAGAAGTGTACGGTACTGTATATGATCAAATATCCATATTGTGTTATACTGCTTTAGTTTTTCAAACTGCTCAAAAAAAAAGAATTTGGTGACAAAATTCCTTCTATGATGTTAGCCACACACATTTTTGATTACCACACTCATCTTCTTTTCTTGGTTAATGTTTAGCCAAACGTGATCACTATTATGCAAGTAACTAAATAAACTTTATATCTGAAGCTGTTTTTAGGAAGACTGAGACATCATTAGGTTACGAACATAATTAAGCCAGTCGGATTAGAAAACATGCACATTCAAATTCAAAAGCACCACTTGTGAAGTTCTTTGTTTGTGAATGGTCATAACATTTCTTGAAAATAATTTTTAAACTTGAATAACCTTTCACTTAAACGTTCGTAAGACCATTTCAATCTTTCGACATTCTGTTAGGGTACATTTAATGGATGATACTAAGAACGTATCCCCAGATGAAATACCGTATTAGACATAAGATGTAAACAATTATCAAAGCTATCGGGTATTTTTTTACAAGTATTCAGTAGAAAACATCAAATATACATGTCTTATAGTCTCTGAAGTAGAAAATGCCATCGATAGTTTAATGAGCCCATCTGAATAAACCTGGCTGCAATAATTGAATGATGGTGTTTGCTGATTCGTCTTCGTATTCAATAATCAAATACATACATTTTAACTTTAAAAATAGCTATTAGAAAAAAAAAGTACTTTTTGCAGAAAACCTGGGCGTTAGCGTATCAATATTACTTTTTAATCGATATTAAAAGTTATGCACATAGACCATGGATCCGTTATGAACAATACAATATTTCATAAGGAAAAGCGGATACATCTGAGTAAACATACGTCGTATTTGTTTTATAACATATTTTATAATTTAGTTAAACTGTGTAACATGTATAAAGAAACGTTGCGATGATAGTTTTTATCTAAATTATTTAAATTTCAGGTTATATCCCACTCAACTACAATTGAGGATTTACAAGGAAAACCGCATCCAGCAAAGCCAATATTTATCATGAGCATCCGCTATCTTCAACAACATCTGTTGAAAACGTTAGAATTAAGATACACGGGGATAAAGGAGTCTGATATCAAGTACATCATCACGGTTCCAGCTATCTGGGGAATCGCTGCAAAACAGTTCATGAGGGAGGCCGCCATCGAGGTACACAATATAAAAACCGAGGTTAAGATATAACCTAAGTTTTTATAGAGTTAATATCTGGAATAAATCCATAAGATGAAGTACGTTGTTGTACCTAGGCGTATTGTACGAATATATACAATCAGCTAAATTTCCGTGTGCACTTGAAAACTTTGTTATACCAAATTTAAGTACAATTTATTCGACAAAGAACGTATTTATCGATTGAAAATATCATGCTTGGAAATTATGTAAACATGTAATTACATGTATTCGCATTTACCAGACGCAAGGTCGGTCGTTTTTTAGGCAGGTATTGACAGCAAACGATTGAAACTTGCGCTAGAGCCGGAGGCAGCTGCCATCTGGAGTGAGTCACTAGGCCATACGTTGGAAGGCCAAAAGTTTCTTGTTGTGGACATAGGAGGTTTGTGAATTTCGTTTTGATAGTTGTAATGAAATTAGTTAAAACGACACCTTAGTTAACAGTTATAATGTCAAATTTTAGTGTACTCATTTACCTGAATTAAGCAGTTTTGCAGGTAGGAATTTTTCGCTTAACGCACCTGAAGAAAGTAAGTTTGACATTTACGACAACTATGTATTGGTATAATATTTAAAATACATTACTTGTGTAACACATATAAACAATATACATGTGTTTTCTGTTTGTGCCCACAGGGAACTACTATAATAGCTTAAACATGAACATGTGTGTTTTATACAATATTGAGCGTGTTGTTTTTTGCAACACATTAGCCTCGTCTTGAAAAAACGTGAACATAACAAAATACAAAACGACAACATAACTTGAATGATACAATGTGTTTCTTCACGCCATTCACTACATTTAAACGAAACGACACGGATAACTCTCTTTACTGTTTTTCTTTAGGCAATTTTCTTTCTTTATTTTGTTCACGCAATGCTCCCTAATGGAGCATTTATCCATAGTGTCCTCGAGACACAGAGTGTTTCAATAATATAAGGCAGAATGTTTGAAATAGATTAATAAACTTTGATTGTTTGATTGTTTAAAATAAAAGACTGCTTGTGGTAAACACAAATATCTTTACTGGTATTATAACGGAAGTTCCATATTTTTTCATATATTTGCTCGTATATCAGGTTTAAGAATAAAAATTCAGCGTATATCTGTTTGGTTTTAGAAATATGAGCATATATTATATTTTCACAAAAGGAATACACATAGCAATCAATATGTTTGGCACAAAATAGCATGTCATACACAACGCTTTCATAGATTTATTCAAAGGCTTGTACAAAAATGCCTTTCAAAACTGAAAAATGTTCAATTCGAGTTTTAACACGTGTATACGCAGTTTGCAGGACTTACTCTTAAAGGGGCCTGTCCACAGATTTTGGCATTTTTTAGATTTGTCATTAAATGCTTTATATTGATAAAAGTTAAAATTGGATATAAAAAGCTCCATTAAAACAATTAAGAATAAAATTAAAAAAGAAAAAAGGTAACCCTCAGCAGGGCTCTAACAGCTGACCCCTGGAGTCCTGGAGTAAAAAGTTTCCGACTAAGCCCACACGGCCATCCTTCCGTATAGAATGACGGGAGTTTTTTATACTTGATATAACCAATCCTCGTTGTTTCACAAAATATAACGACAACAACAGAACTCTCCAAATTATTAATTCGTTTCGCGTCGCAACTCTTTATAATTTTCGGGTTTTTAAATCGTCTAAAGACGCATATAATGGCTACTTTAGAGCGTGGTAAATGTTCAGTATAAATGTTTCCTCACAAATATCATAACTAAAACGAAAATTTGCGAATCTGAAACAACTTTTTTCAATTTTGTCAATTTACTCAGACGTGAAAACGCCCCTGAAAATATGTATCGTCGAAACTTGATTTTATATGCTTTAAAAAAATAACTTATATGTTGTAATTTGTAGGAGGAACTGCTGATATCTCTGCTCATCAGAAAATGTCAGATGGCTCATTAAAGAACATCCACGCTCCAAGTGGAGGGCCGTGGGGAGGTATATATGTAGATGAAAACTTCTTGAAATTTATAAGAAGTATATTTGGAGAGAATTCTCTTGAAAGTCTTAAAAGTGATGATATGTACGACTTCATTGAGATTCTTCGCGACTTCGAAATGAAGAAGAGGAAATTCAAATTTGATTCTAATGATGGCATAATCTTTCGCATTCCGATTGCGCTGAAAGCCTTTGCGGAAAAGCATTTCCATCTGTCCTTATTGGATCGACTGAAATCACTGAATTACGGCGACGAAGTGTATCTAAGAAGCCAAGACAAACTTGGAGTAAACTCATCAGTCATGCAAAGGTGGTTCGCAGAGCCAGTCTCAAAGATGGTGGAATATATTCAAAATATAATTCAAGAAGAAAGAAATGAAGACCTAAGTCTAATTATATTAGTTGGAGGGTTTGCGGAGAGTCCCTACGTTCAACAAAGGATACAAGAAGCGCTCCCAGACAAACGGCTAATAGTGCCTGGAGAGGCGGGTTTGGCCGTGCTCAAGGGAGCCGTGATGTTTGGACGCAAACCTGATATCATATCATCAAGGGTTATGGATTGCACGTACGGGATAAAGGTGCGTGCTTACTATCGAGAGAATTTATATCCAGTGGAGAAGAAGGAATTCATCGATGGTGAATGGAGAGTACGCAATGTATTCGAAATATTTCTAAGAATAAATGAAGATGTACCTCTTGATAGCAAGGTGACACATACAAACTTCAGTAGAAAAAGTAAAAAAAACGCGGGCATTCCAATATACAGAACAAAAGAAAAGAATCCCGTTTACGTAACAGATCGAGGATGTGAACTTCTTGGGCAATTAAAATTGCAGTACGACAAAGACACTCCATTAGGGACGAAAGACATAGAAGTTACGTTTATGTTTGGGGACACTGAGCTTCATGTGATGGCTAAGGACACCTCTACAGGTAAGGTAGAGAGCATGACGCTGGACTTGAACAAGTAGCACGTATACTTTAAAGTAAAATCCATTAGTTACATTTCAGGATGAATGACACCAGATATGTGGTGCCGTTTATTCCCATTAGCTACGGGCCTTCTTGGAAAACACAAAAGGTAAAAAAAAACAATGTATGAAATAATTTCCAAACACAAGTCTTCGATAGTGTGTATAGGTATAGATAAATGGTGGATCATTCTTAATTATATTAAAATAAAAGATTGGCGACATGTTGATATGCCCTTTCGTTTAAACTGGAAACCAATTTACAGAAGCTTCAATACAGAATTGTACAAAAAATTATAGGTACAAACTCATTTTTATTTAAATTAATATATGTCACTCCTGTCAGCCAACAGTTTTTTTTATCTGAAAGTGAAATTAATAAACACATATTTTGGGAATGTAAGTATGTCAATCAGTTAATAGCATAATTGTTTTATGGATGTAATCATCGTTTGAATCTTCTAAATTTGCCTCCATATAAACTGGGACACAAATCATACAACTTAATATTTGTTTTGATACACATGTTTATTTATTATTGTAAAATGAACAAAAGTATACCCACTCTTAAAGCTACGAAATCGAACCTGTTGACTGTTTCATTAAAAAGTATTGTTCATTATTGTAAAAGCTTTTGATTGTCGAGTACATAAAATGTGTTATACTATGCATATATAAATTGTTACCTGTGTATGATATTGAGTTGGTTGCTCTCAGCCATCGCATACTGATTGACCAGGAGAATACATTATATTGAACTGCAAAAGTACGTATGTTGATCATTTTCGGTGATGTTCTGGCAATATGGCATTTTCGCTGGTTAGCATGTGTGTTTACCCTCTTGACAATAGTGTAAAGGAAGAACTTTTAAAATGTATGCGTTATTGCGGAAAAGTTGCTACTGTATCAATACATACCGTTATCATGATATAAGGATGAAGACAACGATCGGTCATTATATGAATATAATATGATAAATATGCCCACAATCCGCAGAGGCTTATATGGGACGACATTTTCCGCCGAGTCTGGATTTTCGTTATGGCATCCTTTAAACGAAAACTAACGTAAAGGATCATCACTTCTTCCGAGACACTGAAATAAAAGTGATTACCCTACCGGTATTATTGTTTCTAATTAAATGTCTAATATCACGCGAAAGCTGATTTAAATTTCACTGTAAATTGCAACCACTCGTTCAACGTGCGTTGAACAATAGCTGGCATATTTTCAAATTAGCTAAACACGATTTAGGGTTCACACTTTATTGGCAAAACTTGTTGGCGCCCTGCACATTTCCCGTATTCGGCGCATATTTACTCACTACAGCAGACGAGTTCAACAAAATAAACTGCCTAATAATGTGCTTTGTGTCGATAACGTCCTGTTCCGAAGCCTTCAATTTCCTGCGAAAACACTCAACATGTCCGACGAAAATGATTTATTGATGTAACATTTGCTGAGAATAGCTAGCGCATCATCTCTGTAACCACTGCGCATAATCAACGCGTGCATGCTAATTTACATCAGATAAGTGATTTACTTACTGAAAAGTAATGTAGTTAAAAAAATATGTTCTGTCCTTTCTTGTTGTGCCACGGTCGGGATAATACAAGAGTTATAACACAAGTGCGTGAGAGATTCGAGGACACGTATTTATTTTCCTGACTTTCTTGAGAAATCGGCAACAAAGTTTTGAGAAACAATATTATTTTCATTTTAACATAGTCATTGTGTCTGTGTTTGAAGCTTTTCAGTGATAAATATATTTGTCTACTCTCGACCATAGTTCTGTCAAGTACATTCATATCAAATAGCATTACAAAACTGTAAACAATATAAAATCTCTTTTAAAAAAGTAGAACGTCTGTGGAGACTGTAACCGAATATATATCATTCTTATCTCTCCGTCAATACGCGAGTTCAACAGTCAGCCAACATGTGTCTGCAATAAGCTACATCAACAAAATAAATGACTTCGATGACTGCACGCGGAAATACTGGAAGGTTTAAGGCGTTCCCAGAAAAAATTCCCGGTTTCCCATCTCTCAGTCCGTTCTCCGAATGCTGCTTAACAAATTAGAGTTCACTTGTCAGTCACAATACGAAGTAATACTGTTAAGCGCTGTATTTTCGTGTGCTTATATAGCACTTCTACGCGTAAGCGTATAAATGCTGCTCGAGCAGCATTTAAATGCTGCTTGAGCAGCAAATTACTGCTAGAGCAGCATATTTGCTGCTCGAGCAGTATCTAGATGCTGCTCGACCAGCAAAATTCCTGCCCGAGCAGCAATTTTTTCTGCTGCAGCAGAAAAATCCTGCTCGACCAGCATTTATTTTAGAATAAGCCCTTGAACCCGTCAGCCAATCACATTTGAGCTTACAAACGGACGACATAAGCTACCTCTACGGAAACAAAATAGACCTGACAATAACTTTAGAAAAACTGCCATAAACTCATTATCTGTGTTGTAATTCATTATTATTAAATTATCATCCCTTTTTCGTAGTTGTTAATAAAATAATAATTAAGCTTTAAAATCTATAAGTCATGTAGGAACATGCAAATTTGGTGGACCAATTGCTCCAACGTTACATGATTTATGCCTATGTGTAATCTGATTCAGATTGGCTGATTCCATAATCTAAAAAATAAATGCTGGTCGAGCAGGATTTTTCTGCTGCAGCAGAATAAATGCTGCTCGAGCAACAAATTGCTGCCCGAGCAGCATTTAGATGCTGCACGAGCAGCTTTTTTTCTGCAGCAGCAGAAGTTAAAGTTTCGACCCTTTTAGTGCGCCATATGAGCGAGCTTGCCGTGCCCAGCGTAAAGTCAACGGGGCAGGTTATAATGGCGGAAGATATCATAATGGGGAATAGTTTTATAACATTATGCATCAGGGCTTCGAAAACAGATCAACGCCGAGATGGCTCGTGCGTTTGCATTCAGATCGACCCCACTGACCTGAATTGTTATAGTGCTATTCTAGACTTTTTGAAGTACCGTCCAGACAAACAGGGTCCGCTATTCTGTCACTTTGATGGCAGCCCACTAACAATTTTTCAATTCAATGCAGTTTTAAAGAAAACTGTGTGCGCAACGGGCTTAGACGATAGCCGATATAAATCTCACTCATTTCGGATAGGGGGTGCATCAGGCATGTTCAACAAGGGCGCTTCAGTACCAGAGATTAAAGCCACGGGCAGATGGAAATCTGATGCATACAAGTCTTACATTCGTTAGATGATATTTTTATTATAATACACCAATATGTATACGTATTTTGAACTGATGTTTTAATTGGTTTAATTATATCAAATTTCGAAAAGTAAAATTCTACACATATTAAAGCATGCTGGCTTTACACTTGAGTCTTTTGATTAAAGTAAATAGTCTAAGATGGGAACACATATTGTCATATAATACCTTGGTAGTAACGCCGTTCACGGGTTTCTACTGCAACCGAAACTAAATCCAATAATAACAGATAGGATCATAGTCTTAATAAGAAAATGTGGTTATAATGGTGAATATGTGGTATATGGCTGGTGGATGGTGCACTAATTGTGCTTATGTATTTTCAAAATTATGGTGTTGATTCGATCGCCCAAATTGGCTTATGGTGAAAAGCCCGGTGATCATTTTTGGCTATAAGTAAATATTAAATAAAAATCAAGTTCTTGGAAGATAACGCCGTTCCCGGGTCTCTACCGGAACCGGGACTTAATCCCGGAAGAACATTGTGGTGGTTATATATATATAATGATATATGGTTGGTTGATGGTGCACTAAATGTGCTTATTCATTTTCAAAATTATGGTGTTGAAACGATCAACCAAAATTTGCTTATGGTGAAAAGCCCGGTGATCATTTTGGGCTATAAGTAAATATTAAATAAATATCAAGTTCTTGGTAGATAACGCCGTTCTCGGGTCTCCACAGGAACCGGGACTTAATCCCGGAAGAACATTGTGGTGGTTATATATATCTGTTACGTGTTTGGTTGATGGTGCACTAAATGTGCTTATTCATTTACAAAGTATATTGCTCATGGTACAAATGTTTGGTGATCTATTTAGGCTATGTATAAAATAAAATACAAGTTCTTTTATTTACCTACTAGAACCGGAAACTTATCTCGAAAGAGCCAATTAGGTTATACAGTGGAACCCCTCTAAACCGGACAACCCCGGGACCGACAGGAAATTCCGGTTTAGAGAGGATTCCGGTTTAGAGGGGACATTGACTTTTTTACTTTCAGAAAGTCAATTACATAGCCTAATGTGGAAAACACACTTTAATCAAATTTTAATAGTTTATTTACATATATCAACAATATCAGTCACAATATAAATCAAACAGTGCACCCTGAAAAACAAACTATTTTATACATGTATGCATTTGTTATGTGAATTTACTTTTTTCGCACGATATCCCCGATCGTCGATTTTCCTACCTCATATTTCTCTGACAGCATCTTTAGTGTAGGTTTAGGGAGCATCTCTGACTCTTTGATCAATTTGATTTTGTATTGTAGGGACAATCCACGCACATTCGCTTAGAAATAGGTTCGGTCATTTGTAGTCTTAGTTAACAGTTTAAAAATCTAAATGAATTTCTTAATGCAACTGCTTCAATAACTCTGCAAATCACCATTGCATATGACACTTGCAATTGTGATAAACAACACAAAATTAAATAGCATTAACAGTATTACAATTCACGGCTTCCTATATCAAAAACAAAACACACTAAAGTACTCTATGCTCGTTATCAGTAATTATAGTCAGTATTATCACCTCCATTGATCGATATGTACATCACAGGACAAGTATCTTTAAATTGTTTTGCGATTTTTACAGTTACAAATTTTTTCGACCACCTTTATTAATTTCATGCATCTTTAATCCGCTATTCACAACTTTTTGACACCAGGTCTTAGGTGCAATAAACCGGCCCTGAGCGGTTTAGAGAGGTACAATTACGTATGGAATGACCAAATTTTGATCTAAAGAATGACCGGTATTCGCAATTGAGGGGATATCGGTCTTGAGGAGATATTTTACGCATGGTTTTATAGGGGAAAAAATGGGACCGGACAATTTGTCCGGTGTAGAGAGGATTCCGGTTTAGGGAGGATCCGGTTTAGAGGGTTTCCACTGTATTAAGGTATACTGTTGGCTGGCACAGGTAAACGTTTAACGTTTTGAGCGTCTGATAATAAGTTTCATATTTATCGGGTATATTAGGTCACATAAGGAACGTCTGGATAGTTGGTTCATCGATAATAAGGGATGCTTATTATAGGACAGTAGGCAGTGCATTCGGTAGTGATCTGGGCTTAAAGGACTCGAGGATCAACATCACCTGGGACTTCAAAGGCGGCATGCGTCTGGAAGACTTACAAGAATCCATTAATTCTATATTGCTATTTAATCAGCAACCTGAACTTTTGATCATCCATTGTGGTGGTAACGAGATCGGTCCCCGTTCGATACTAGATATCTATAATCATTACGTCTGCATAGTAGGCCACCTTCAGCAGCTTCTTCCGGGTACGACCCTAGTTTTTTCATCAATTCTCCCGCGCATAAGCTGGCGCTACTAATAACAAAACAGCTAACAAAAGTAGACATCGTCTAAATTCTCGTATTGCGGCACTGTTCTTAGAAAAAGGGGGTTGCTACATCAAATACCCTGACATTGTCGAATCGCCTACCCTTTTTAAATCCGATGACACTCATCTGTCCGAGTTGGGATGCGATGTCATGTTAAACACCTTATCCGGGGCTATTTATATCTTTCTGTTTGAGCAAAGTTATGTTTTCCCACACCGATTTTAATTCATTGCTATTTGCGTGTCAGGGCTGGCGTGTGTTCATAGCCGCTGTGTGGCGGAAGGACCACTTCCTGTGGCCGTGGTCCTTTTTGGCATAGTTTCCACACTTCCCTTCTTGTCACAGGGATTTGACACTATATACTGCTTTTTCCCGCCGTTCTCGGGGGAATCTGTTAATACAAATCGTACCAGCCTTGACATTTAAATGCCAAACCTTTTTAGTGAATAAATTGTGTTTAAATATTTTCTTGGCGTTTGTCGTTGAATAATAATGTTTATTCGCTTAAGAATAATCTATCTTATTCAACGCAAAGGCTATTTTCCACTCTAACTCTAAAATACCCCTCTTTATGAAATGCTATTGTCCATTGAATCATTTGGACTCGTCCACTTATATAAACCGCCTGTTTTCCTCGCAGTCATTCCTTTTCGAGCTGACCAGTAAACCGAGTAAGTCACTGCTTTACGAATTTTACATTTAACCACCCTCCCTCCCCCTATATTACTTATTGTAACGCGATGCTTGCCAGATTTTGTTAAATTTCGGTATTGGCTAGTTTGTCAAGCTCCCTCAGAAACATACATCGTCAAGGCTGGGACTTCACAGCGTTTGGAACACAGTCAGTCGATTAGGTCAAATGTGTACAGAGTTCAACTCCCGACGACTGGATCCTGTGTAATGTACGGTACCAGTGTTGGAGAACACAAAGACTTATGTTTATCGGCATAGTTTCCATGAACACACTTCCCTTCTTGTCACAGGGATTTGACACTATATACTGCTTTTTCCCGCCGTTCTCGGGGGAATCTGTTAATACAAATCGTCCCTTGACATTTAAATTCCAAACCTTTTTAGTGAATAAATTGTGTTTAAATATTTTCTTGGCGTTTGTCGTTGAATAAACAATATTATTTTCATTTTAACATAGTCATTGTGTCTGTGTTTGAAGCTTTTCAGTGATAAATATATTTGTCTACTCTCGTCCATAGTTCTGTCAAGTACATTCATATCAAATAGCATTAAAAAACTGTAAACAATATAAAATCTCTTTTAAAAAAGTAGAAAAACATTTTATAATGGTCATACACATATGCGAATGTTTTAGTCATTGCAAACACCATTAAATTGCACAGACAAAAAATGTAAATATTATCATATTAAGAATTTGGAAAAATTATAGGTATATATCACATTTGTTGTTCTGGACAGTTTTAAGATTTGTATTCATTTTAGGGATGTTAAACAAAATGAAAGCGTAAATGCACAAAATCGCGCCTACAAATTTTTGTTTAACAAAACTCATTATTTGGCATGTAATTTATTTATGTATATGTTATCGCCACGGAAAGCATAACCCGTAAAGTATCCATATTCATATAAATCACTAGAAGTTGCCATCGGGTCATGGTCAGACAAAAACTATAATTGGTCTTCTTACAACAATAAGATCACCTACCGAAAAAATGAGTTATGCCTGGACCATAATTGAAACATTTGAGAATCAATAATTTTGCGAAAGGTCGATGACATTACTCAACAGAATAGAATGAGAGAAAACATTTTAATGCAGGACGCCTTTCAAGTGGACGATTAGAAACATTTATTTCAAAATGGTATATCAAGTGTTCACATACCTAATAGCCCAAATCGACTCACACTTAAGACAGATTGGATGTATTGTAAGTTAGTCGTCATGATGGACATCTAAGCGACAAAAACAGATTTGAAATCAGCAAAAATGATAATACGTTGGTGCCGTTAAGTATTTGTTTTTATAATTTCTTGTTCACGCCAAAGCCTGGGATGCAGATTGAGTGACTCGAGCAATTACAGTGAGCCTCGTTCTGAGGAAAAGGGGCGTAATACATGTGCAATACGTTCTGGCTAATCAGGGAAAACAATTTTCGCATAAACTCTTTTCATTTACAAGAGACGGCTTTCTGTAAACCAAACAATCGATAAAAACGGAAAGTGTCATCCCTAAAGTGTAACAACACTAGCGCACATGAAATAAGCCCGGTTTTCCCAGAACGAGATTGGTAATGGCCTCAAGCCCTTTTGATCATAACATGATTACATATTGTTACTAACAAACGAAATGTAAACATTTTATTTCATTAGAACGGATGCCAATCTCCAACTAAAAATAAGTACTCAATTCAAAGATGAATAGAACAGATCGAAGGACACGCAAGCCATAGGGATGTTCTTTAATTAAAAACCAATACTCTGGATAACGACAAGGACAAAGTTAAATAACTTTGAATAATATTTCATTGCAAATGGAAACTTGGATTAAAACGGCATTAATGGGGGAATTAAATATTTCAACCATTATTTGTAAAAAAAAACGCGGCCTACATGTACATCCTTCAAAAGAAAACACTACAGATTTATGTCTTTTAAGTTGTTGTTTTAATAATTGTTGTTCGCAATAGTTTAAATTAATATTTTAAGTTACCGTTTTTATCAAAGACGATACATAGATATTTGAGCATTATGGTATATTCTTCACTGAAACCCCTTACACCTGTATCCAAGTTTGTGGAATTGTTATTCAATGTAGTGCACACCATACGTTACTTGCGTATCTGCAATTTGTGTTTACTTATCCAGTCGCAACAGCCCCCTGACAAAAACATCGATCAAACCTACACATTATCACACTTCAAGAGTAGGATGGAGAGTCATGGTCAGATAATAATGAAACTATTATGTAATTAATAAATATTTTATTAACACAACCCGTCAAATTAAACCGTAACGCAGGTGCAGCGACTGTTCAACGGGTTTAACGGTGCATTGTTGAAGCTTTGATAATAATATGTGTCAATTATGTATTCAATAAAATCGTAAGTTAGTTTCATAATGAAACCCCCGTTACAAAGAAAGTGAGGTATGCTAAAATCAATATGGATGTATGTTCGTCTGCCTCAGGCTGTGTATTAAAATGCACTATTGCCAGATTAGTATACGCCTGTAACGAAGCTAAGAAGTATACACTTGAATTACCGATGATGTATGTAAATCTACCTGTCCGTCTGTCTGCCCGTAGACACAAACTTCACTTTCACATTTCAATATACAATTCTCCTATAAAATAATGATATGCATGTGCATATTGTATCAGGCTACGTCTATACATAAAGGAACATGCGGCGTCGGGGGTTTTCTATCCAAAGTTGCGACAAATCATAGTTGTCATTCCCATACCACGTGGTCCGTGACGTCATTTTGGTAAGCACGTCAAGTAGAAAATTGTCAACATTGCCTCCGCTAAGAAATTTAAAATCTATTTAAGTATCTTATTCCTTACTCTTTTTTGACGAAATAAAGCGCAGGCTAAAGGCAAAACTGAGCACTATTCTCGGTTATGTAAATATTTGACACCAGATGAGTAGTTTAGTCTATCATTCGAGGCACATTCCTAGATTTTACGTTACAATGCACGCAAGCACGACAAGCACATTTTAAATCTTCCAAAATATCCGTTTTATATTCCTTTTTGCAGTGCACTAATATAAGCGGACATGAATAATTCCATATAAAATGTGTTTTGTCCAAAAAAATTATCTTATAACACCATCTAATGACATTTTAATGTACACCATCAATTTGGCTTACACGACAAGCAACAAAATTCAAGGCACGCACGACAAGTCGATATTCGGCTACAACGACTAGTAGTTATAAGTATAGAATTGGTAACTTCTATGTTGTCAAACTATAAACTTCAATTTATTTTAATGTGTGTGTCCCTTGTATAGTTCGTGTCTAATGTCTATTTACTGTCTTCGTGAGATTCTGTGCCCTGTCCTGTGTGTGTGTCTTCAGCCATGTATAATGTATAAAAAGTAACGTGTTTAAGATGTTTAAACAGAACAAATGAACACAATCTGCACTTATAAATTACTACTGAATCGTCATTAAGACATCATGTTACCATAAATAAGACTCTTCGTCCAAGTTTATAACAGTTTTACGTGTCAATGAAATTTTGACTGCAATAGAAGACGGTTTAATTTTGACACATACACACTCTTGAAAACATACAATTAAAAAAAATGCATCAAACCAACATTTTTGTGGTTAAGCGCAAAACGTTTTTGTATAACCCGACCGATATTGACCTTTGTGTCGAGTTCGCCTTGCAAATATAACTCCGTCTACCTTTTTTTTGCAATCTAGCGTTTCTCAAAATACACCTTTTCCAAGTTTTTTTTTCATATTCAGAAAACATGTTGCCTATAAATTCGGAACAATCGCAAACGCGTCAATTAAAAACATGCCGACAAACGTATCTTGTTTGTGATGTAAATAAGAAAGATAAAACATAAAAAAAAGGAATATTGTTCATATTTGAACTATAATAAGAACTTTATTTTTTGTTTTCTTACAATGTTTATATTTCTTTTGTAGGAATCATGAGACAAAACCAACATTCAAACTCGGAAAGCGAAGCAAGCGTATCAAGACGAGACGAGACAGACGTCAGCAACACGAATATCCAACGTGGATGTCATCTTGGATCAGAACCGAAGATGAATTATTTAATAGAGTGAAATATGAACATAAAATGCGTTATGTTTACGGATCACACTGTCCACAATGAAACACATTTTTGCAAACTAAATCTCGACCAAAGGCGGGCTAGTGCGAGAAGGAACGAGAGCAATTTTATACCTTCTTATAGACTTGGACTCGACATGAAAGAATTTAATCATCAGATACCCCCTTTCTGTAAAATTTCTTGTTTTAGAGGGATTGCAATCAAGAAGCTGGACTTTAGATAACACATACAATTAAATATATAAGTATTCATGCGCATTATGTGTGTTTTAAATTAATACCAGGATTAAATTTAATAGAAGTGCTGAATATTTACTTCAGTCAAGTAAATGTTAAAGTAAGGTGTTTTTGTCGCCTTTGTAAATCAGATAACAATTGCTTGCAAAAAATTAATTAAAACTTTGACCAGCATTGAGTCAAGCGTTGTTTTTATAACTCTTAAAATTTCTAAACCTGTACTTTGATATAACGCAAATGCTCATTTGCCTTTGCTTTTTTCTTGAGATTTGCTCCATGCTGTTAACGAGTAACGAAGATTTGCACCCTCTTTGTGATTATCAATTACATGGATTTTGCATACATTGAACATATTTGTTTTGTTTTCATTCATTTTGTTTGAGAAACGAACACTACGCATCGAACGTTTTATTATTAATTTTAATAAATGAAACAATATAAAATGGCGACATAACATCACATGTACATCACAATTGCAATAATATAACAGTAGCGTTAACAAAAAATAAAATACTTTTTTTCAAGAAACGAAACAAGTAAATGACTTTTTTTGAACAATGTGGCATGAACAGATAAGCATCAAATTGTAATTATGACTGAGATTTGATGATTATCAGCTATTATCACAACTTTTAAAGCACGGGTAAATCACAGACAGGTGAATGTCATTTCTAATATAAAACATGGATCGCGTATTAAGCACATACGTCACATAATGCATTTTAGCAGACTTGAAAACATTAACAATCGTTTAGACTAACACCCTGTTAACTTTAAATGCGAATTAAATAAAATAAACAAAATGTTAAATTTCTTATAAACATATTAAAATACAAAACTTAAGCTTAAGGTATTTTAACATGTTTTATGTTAATAACTGCATCAAAAAATAGCGACATTTAGTTAACTAGCCAGGAAAAGGTTAAAAGACCTGGCAACCGGGCCCTTAACTGTACATCCTGGCAACCGGGCCCTTAACTGTACATCAGTTTAAATGTAGACGTGTGTTTGAGGTGTAATAGTAATACGGAACTACCAAGTATTTCAGAATGTTTCATGTGGTATTTTAAGTCTGAGAAAACAATCTAACAACAGTATCAAAAATGTAAAGCATAAAAACTGCATGAAAATAATAACGGAAAACCGTTAACTTTCACTCATGAACACATGTGAGTTGAGAACAAAACACGTTATAGCTACACGTTATTTGTGTTTTTGCCCGTAGTGCCTACAAAGTAAGCTGATATGTTTGTAGGCGGCTTTGCACACTCTGCAGGCATGTTTTTCTTCACCATGTTTCTTCATATGTTCTCGCATATGCGCCCGAGTACTTGTCTTGTGTTCACATATCTCACACTCGATCTCTCGAGTGCACTCTTCCCTGGTCGAGTGGGCATCTAAATCTGCTTGCATTGCGAAGTCTTTGCCACAATAAAGGCATACATAATTCTTTGCGTCTCTGAGTGCATTTCACCTGTAATTATTCATAAGCATAATAATCACATGTATCCTACACGAACACTAATTATATTTTTTATAAATTTGACAATAACACGGCTTCAGAAACATAATTTATAACAACTGTTCGTATTAGCCGAATATCGACTTGTCGTGCTTGTCTTGAATTTCGTTGCTTGTCGTATATGCCAATTTGTTGGTGTATATTGGAAATGTCATTAGATGGTGTTTTATGATATTTTTGTCGGACAAAACACATTTTTTATGGAAGTATTCACGTCCGCATATATGTGTGCACTTCAAAAAGGAATATAAAACGAATATTTTGGCAGATTTAAAATGTGCTTGTCGTGCTTGCGTTCATTGTAACGTAAAATCTAGGAATTTGCCTCGAATGATAGACTCAACTACTCATCTGGTGGCAAATATATATATATAACCGGGAATTGTGCTCAACTTTACCCTTAGCCTGCGCTTTATTTCGTCAAAAAAGAGTAAATAATAAGATACTTACGTGGATTTGAAGTTTCTTAGCGGAGGCAATGTTGACAAATTTCTACTTGACGTGCTAGCCAAAATGACGTCACGGACCACATGGTATGGCCACACTGAATGCTTAGCAAATTTTGCTTCAATAATATTTGTTTTCAACTTTTATGACACGGTCATGTTATATATTGATGTTCTGTATTTACAAGGCGGGTTATTGAGATCTGCGAAAAACTTCTTTTATTGCGCATGAATTAAGGGGTAAATCGGGCTTTTGGGAATTTGGTTTTGATTCTTTATAATGTTGATTTGACTTGGTATGTGGATAGAGGGCATTTGAGGAATAAGTACATAACAGTTTTTCCGGGAGACAAAATGAGGTTGTTTAAATTAAGAATAGTAAACAAATTTCTGGATCCTGCGATAACTCAATGGCAATTTGGGAAATATGCACATTTTTATTAACTTATATAAACTAGTTAGATTAAACTTATCAAATTGATAGCAGTATGTGAGTGCGTAAATGAATAATGTAGTTGTAATAGTAACGTGTTATAATATCGCAATTACTCGCGACTTTTTAACATGTTACTTCATTAAGGCCTTATGTTAACTCTGTGGTGCTTTAAACGATATCAATTAATAATGATCATCGATTCCTCACTTATTGGCCTAATTACATACTGTTTTCATACCTTCGTAAAGTAGGTATTTCAACAAAAGTATGATTAAATGAATAATGATCGTAGCAAACAAGTTTAAAAGTTCCCTTTCTGGTCACGATTTCGTATCGAATTACTACTAATAAATGCTGGTGTGTTGGATGCAAAATACTATACAGTGTGATCATACCACGTGGTCCGTGGCGTCATTTTGGCTAGCACGCCAAGTAGAAAATGTAAACATTGCCTCCGCTAAGAAACTTCAAATCCACTTAAGTATCTTATTATTTACTATATTTTCACGAAATAAAGCGCAGGCTATGGGTAAAGTTTAATACTATTCCCGGTTATATAAATATTTGACACCAGATGAGTAGTTTGGTCTATCATTTGAGGCAAATTCTTAGTATTTACGTTACAATGCACGCAAGCACGACAAGCACATTTTTAAATCTTCCAAAATATCCGTTTTATATTCATTTTGGCAGTGTACTCATATATGCGGACGTGAATAATTCATATAAAATGTGTTTTGTCCGAAAAAATTTTTAAAACAACATCTGACATATCTAATGAACACCTTCAATTTGGCTAACACAACAAGCAACGAAATGAAAGGCAAGCACGACAAGTCGATATTTGGCTAGAACGACTAGTATTTATAAGTGTAGAATTGGTATCTTCTATGTTGTCAAATAATATATCTCAATTAATTTAAATTTGTGTGTCCTTTGAATGGTTTGTGTCTATTTACTGTCTTGTGAGATTCTGTGCCCTGTTCTGTGTGCGTTCAGCCATGTATAATGTATATAAAGTGACGTGTTTATGATTTTAAAACAGAACAAATGCACACAATCTGCACTTATAAATGACCACTGAATCGAAATTCAGACATTATGCAACCATAACTAAGACTCTTCGCCCATGAGGGATGAGGGGTCATGAATTTGATATTTATTTTACCGAGAACAGTTTTTGTTAAAACGTATAAACACGTATGCATTCATATGGAACATATTTGTGCGGTCAACATAATGCCTTTTATAGTTTTATAGTTTATAGTCACTTTATGACACTGCCTTTTCCCAAGTTGTTTTCACATACAGAAATTATGTTGACTTTATATTTGGAACAATCGCAAAAGTGTCAAATTAAAATATGCCGACCAATCTTTTATGTGATTTAAATAAAAAAGATAAAACATTACATGAACAAAAGCAAATGAATATTGATGTTTAATATAATGATATTAAGCTAGAGGTAGTAAATAAGTTTACTTATCTCGGTGTGACATTGTCCTCGAACGGAATTTTTTTAAAGCGCAGGAAGCCTTATCTAAACAATCGTTAAGGGCAATGATTTATCTAAATAAACACTTTTTTAAAATTTAATTTAGTTTTGCTGATAAAATACGTCTATTTGATGCTATGATTTTGCCAATATTGACCAAGGTACTGAGATTTGGGGATTCCATCCAAGACCCGACATAGAGAAAGTCCATTTAAAATTTCTAAAACAAACATTGTCTATACGGCCACAAACTACGTCCGCGGCAGTGTATGGTGAGCTGGGTCGTTTTCCTTTAGAGTGTGTAAAACAGATGCGCATCATTAAATGTTGGTTCAAAATAAAGAAGAATCCTGATTCATTATTTAATAAATTGTTGATAGAATTAGCTCACGTTAAATCGCATATTTTTTAACTGGGGTAATAAACTAAACATATTGCTTCAGGAATTAGGATTGCCTCTCTTGTATTATAAATCTGAGATAAGCGCTAGTGATGTTAATTGTATTTGTCAACGTATAAAGGATATTAGTTTACAAACATGGGCCAGTGATATTGGTAACTTGCCCAAACTTGATATTTATCGTTTATTTAAATCAAATGTTGATTTTGAAAACTATTTAGATTTTGTTGCAAATGTTAGGGATACAATTTGTTTGACAAGACTTCGCTGTTCTGCACACCCACTATTCATTGAACAAGGTAGATATAGAAATATTCCAAGAAGCGACCGAGTATGCACACGGTGTAATATGGGTGTAATTGAGAATGAATACCATTTTTTGTTAATTTGTAAATTATATAGAGATTTAAGAAAACTTTTGGTACCTAAATATTATCTTTACTGGCCTTCTACATGTATTATAAAATTTAAGCAACTAATGACAATTTCGAATAGGAAGATATTATTTAACCTAGCTAAATTTACTAGAATGGCATTCGATCTAAGATCTAGTCACAATTAGTATTAATTAAGTATATATGTATATATTGTTCGTGTTCTTTGTTGTTGTTGTTGTTGTTTTTGTGTGTTTAGTATTATGGCAATGTCACAACCATTGATCTAGTTTATGTTGTATACGAGTTGGTTTCACCTTTCATATGTTATTACGGTCAACATTCCTATAACCATTAATTATTATTATTTCATGCCCATTTTATATATACCATCCTTTTCATCATCATGTTGTACGTGCAAGCATTTATTTACACCGCTCTTACATGTTTTATGTATCTTGTTTGGCTATGTACTTATGTATTTGCCAATAAAATTGACTTGACTTGTTTTGATTGTCCGGATTATGTTACCGATAGCAAATCTGCACAGGCCTCCAATGACAGGTTACATGATAACCACAAGATAAAATTGTTAGATTTTTGTAAAGGAACATGTTACCAATTTATTAACGGTCGTATAGATAATACTGGCCAATATACATTTTTGTCCAATAATTGTTGCTCAGTTATTGATTACGTGTTAACAAAAGATTGTATTTTTTCTCAGATTAAATCATTAACAATATGCCCATTCAATAAGTGGAATGATCACGCTCCATTGCATTTCACGCTGAACTGTAATAACATTCACCGTGGTGGTTCATACTTTTCAGAGAATATGTATAAATGGGATCCCCCGTTTAGAGTTCAGTTTTGCTCAAGGATTGTTTCACAATAGTCTTTTATTAATAACATTGTTAATACCGCAAATTGTTTAAGCAGCGATTCGGCTAACAATATGTTATTAGCTCGGCTGTTTTCGGAGAAACCCCGAGGTATTGTCACAGCCAGCTCGTACGCCGTCGTCGTGCTAAAACCTTTACATTGGCTCTAAAATCAAAGTGCTTCCACCTACAACTTTGAAACTTCATATGTAGATGCAGCTTGATGAGTTCTACACGCCACACACATTTTTGGGCCACTAGGTCAAAGGTCAAGGTCACTGAGACCTCAAAAAAAATCTAACAAGCTTTAATTTCTTGAAAAATGCACCCGCAGCCGAGCGTTGGCACCCGTTATGCGGTGCTCTTGTTTTATTTACGCACAGTATTCGTGACAAAGCTGATCCTTTGTTTTCGAAAGAGTGCATTTTTAAAGATGAGGTTGGGTTTGAAAATTATCTGAGTATTGATAAGGAGTGGTTTGACAAAGGATGCATAGATGCCCGTAATTTATATTTAGATATTCCAACACGGATAAATCGGATATTAACCGAATGGTTTTATGTGAACGAACAAAAGTGTATAAAAATATTGTCAAAAAAGAAAAGTATTGCGATTACAAACGCAGAAAATATCAGATTTTAGGAAAAGAAAACCAATGGAATTATGGAAACATTTTCAAGTAAACAACCAACAGATTTAACAAAATACCGTTAGCAAAATTTACAAATGATTTTTCAATGATTAGCTCGGATAATTTTGGTGCATCGAATTTAGAAGCGGAAAATTGTAATTGTTGTAATGATTTTAATCTCCCTAACAATATAATAATATATATCCTGAATAAGATGAACCTTTACCGGTGCATGAAATAACAACTGCTGTAAAATCAATTAAACGAGTTAAAGATTATAGAATTGACAACCTTTTAAATGAATATTTTATAGATAATATTGACATTCTGTCATCTCATTTATTTGATTTGTTTAATAATATACTAAATTCCGGTCATTCCCCGGACTAGTTGACTTAAGGTATTATAATCCCCCTTCATAAAAAAGGTTCAAAATCCGATGTAAATATTTATAGAGGAATTACCTTAGTGAGCTCCTTGTCAAAATTATTCACGACTTATATTAAAGGGATCTTTTCACGTTTTGGTAAATTGACAAAATTGAAAAAAGTTGTTTCAGATTCGCAAATTTTCGTTTTAGTTATGATATTTGTGAGGAAACAGAAATACTGAACATTTACTATGGTCTAATATAGCCATTATATGCATCTTTTGACGATTTAAAAACCTGAAAATTATAAAGCGTTGCAACGCGAAACGATTGAATAATTTGGAGAGTGCTGTTGCTGTCGTTTAATTTTGTGAAACTACGAAGATTGCTTATATAAAGTATAAAATACGTCAATTGTACATACTTGGCAGGATGGCCGAGTAAACCGTTTTCCTAAAATACCCAATAATGTTATACGTATTAAATTATTTTCTATTTGCTATCTTCATATTAGAAATGTATAAATTGAATTTTTCTCACTTAATAGTCAAACGATTTGAAACACCCATTCGCACTTATTGATATCAGATGACCGAATTGCCTTTTCGATATTTTAAATAATAATCATGATATCGTATACGGTCAAGATATATTAAATATGAAACTGCATATAAATTACAATGCGAAATAATGTTGTTCTCATCCACAAGAAAAGTGACATATTGTAAATAAATAACAATACCATTCATATAGCATGACTATTAAAGGAAACAATAATTGAGCCCACGGCACTTGAACCGTCATTACACAGGAATTGATTACTGTCATTATTACTAGAAACATGTTTAAGAGAATCGAGTTACTTCGTCACCATATATAATAAAGTCTTTAACACTATTTTGTAGACACGTTGTACTGTTTAATACTTAATGGCCAAGGCATTTTAATTTGTATTTTACCGAATCGTGATTGATTAAATTCTAAAATAAATATTTAAGGTGAGTAAATGCATAAATACAATTTGGCAATGATGCTTTATACTAATTTATTTTGACTTCAAAATCACTTATGTGGTAAAGGCATTTTGTGATTTATTGTGATAAGAATTATTTATTTTTTTCAAATTCATTTTATTAAAACATTTCATTAATAATCATCACTTCCATACTCTAGGCTTTAAAACGCACTGTAATACAATCATGAAGTTGTTTGTACTTCAAACATGCGGTTTAAAATGAACTATCACCATAGCAGAGAAGTTGATAAAGCCCTGGCTCGGACTGTCCTATAAACTCGGTTGTGTGGATGATGTCGATATGTTATGCATGATTTCGAAATATGTTAAGTCTTCAAACAGAAGTGGTATGTGGGAATCTTTGTTCGACAAACGTTTTGTAGTATTGTATTAATTTACATCTGATGTTCATGACATGTGTTTGATTATAATTTGCATTACTTTTATTGCGGTTCTTAAACATTTAATATATCATAAACACATTATGATATACTGTGTAATTGTTTTTTTCAATACACTGTAGTTATATTACAATTTATTTCATCATCCAATGCTTAATCTTGATTATAATTCGTCTTTTATATCGGCTCGCAGCTGGTGCCAAATGAAAGGACAATAGTCTCTGACTTTGACGTCATTATTATTTGTCGGGCGAAGAAAGCGATACACAAAGAAAATTTACAACAAAAATCTTATGATTTAGAAAGGTATCGACAAGAAATTTAAGATTTGATTCTGCTATTAAAAGGATATTGCTTTAACTGGATCGATTAGTATGTGTTCGTTATCTGGTCAAAAATATTTTACTAATATTTAGATGCTATTGGTTGGAAAATGAGGAAAGGCGTTGATAACAGAGTCGTTGTGTCCAATGATTGTTAAATACGTTGTTTGTATAGCGTATGGTTTCCTAGTATTGGAGACAAATTAGTAACCCGTAAATAGGTATATATCTCTTAATTGAAAACTGTTTTCTCTTTCGAATATGCTCCTGTTTAAAACGTACGCTTTCGTTTCAATGCTAATATATATTTGTGTGGCGTAAGAAACATTTGACAATGTTGTTTGATTTTCACCATTGAGGCGTGCTTAACGTTTCTCTAGGAAATATATTGCGATTAAATAGACGCGTTTTAATTCTTCTTTGCTTGATGTTTCTTTAAACAGAATTCGAAAAAAATATAATTAATTATAAAGCAGAAAAGGAGTAAATTACTAGCTTGATATAACCCAATGCCTGTTTAGTGTATTTATCTACTAGCTTGATATAATCCAATGCCTTTTTAGTGTATTAATCTACTAGCTTGATATAACCCAATGCCTGTTTAGTGTATTCATCTTACTAGCTTGATATAAACCAATGCCTTTTTAGTGTATTCATCTTCAATTGTTTTCTAGGTACCAATCCATTGACTTTCATATAATTTAATGATGTTTTCTTATGGAAGAACAAACTGCAAAATGAAAAGGACATGTGTGGTTTTCATACTAACGCACGTACTGTCTTGTGTGTGCGGGATACATTCAAAACAATATATCCAAAGCTTTAAAGAAGTGTGTCCATACAACAATCTCTGCTATGAAAATGCATCAAAGGTAAGCTTTTTTATTTTTATATTTTAACTATTAACTTTTGCAAAAAATGTACATGCATACCAGCTATGTCGTGCTTTTTGGTTTTTTATTTGGTTCATTGACATTAATAAACGACAACGTGCTATAATACGGTTAATCTGCTGGGTATTTGAAATGTGATCTGAAGAATAAAATGATATGTTCTCTAATCAACATTTATATACTTATGTTTGTTTCCCTTTGTAATTTTTACAGGTTTAATACAAGCTGAAATTAAAATGTCTTCCTTTAATTAATACTTAAAATATTTGTAAAAATTATAAATAAAAAAAAACTACTTTAAAATGCTTATAACAGTCTACAAACCACTCTGAAAGCGATCAATATCGTTTGAATAAAATCAACAAAACACGTTTATAATTCATTAACAAACATTAATATGCGTACATTTCCGCGACGTCATCTTTGTCAACAAAAACACAAACGAACTAGCACACCAACATGCATAACATTAAAGGGGCATTTTCACAGATTTTGGCATGTTTTGAAGTTTTCATTTAATGCTTTATATTGATAAATGTAAACATTGGATATAAAAAGCTCCAGTACAAAAATCAAGAATACAATTTTAAAAAAGAAGTAAAAAAGGTAACCCTCAGCAGGGCTCGAATAACTGACCCCTGGAGTCCTGGAGTAAAAAGTCTACCACTAAGACCACTCGACCATCCTTCCGTAAACAATGTAATATACATACTTTATATAAGCAATCCTCGTAGTTTCATACAAAATAACGACAACAACAGAATTCGCCAAATTATTTATTCGTTTCGCGGTGCAACGCTTTATAATTTTCGGGTTTTTAAATCGTCAAAAGATGCATATCATGGCTATTTTAGAGCATGATAAATGTTCACTATTACTGTTTCCTCACAAATATCATAACTTAAACGAAAATTTGCGAATCTGAAACAACTTTTTTCAAATTTGTCAATTTACACAAACGTGAAAAGGCCCCTTTAATAATACATTGCTAACGTTAATTTCACTGAATGATTTCCGTTGTTCGATTACGAACACCAAATGCAGCGGCTTTCGTACAGCACGAAACACATATCTTCTCGATCGTGGCCAGCATACTCATCGATATATGTTTCGATCAAGACTTTTCATTGACGGATATAAAAACTACCTACTTAACGCTTTGCTCAACATATTTTTTCCAGGATATTTGCTTATAAAATAATATATATTAAATATTTATTTATATATGTATACATTTATATATTAAGTCGTTTACACTAACGATGTTTTCATATAACATTGGGAATTTAAAAAAAAAAACGTTTATTATTTCTTTTCGTTGTAATTTATCCCTTATCAAAACATTACAAAAATAATTTGTATAATTTTAAATATAATAGCTTGAAAATCATTTTCTTAGTTTATTAGTATGTTTTTAAATATCTATTTATTAGTTGAATACACATCTGGATCTGACCCCGTGTTGCGAAGAGTGCTCTTGTGAAGCTGACTGTTACTCGTTTCAAAATTGCTGCCCCGATGCGGTTACATTTGACGTCCCAGATCAACCGCCAATTATCCCCTGCGTACCCTGGTATAATGTGTACGGCATAAATGTCGCCCTCGACGACCCTTCTGAACAATATGGCTACAGAGTCATCTCCTCATGTCCTCCTGGAAATATTTTTCATAAAAGCACGGAGCTGTGCGGAAAGGCTTCGCGATTCCTCGACATTGTAGTTTCTGATTCCAAAGGGCGGGTGTACCGTAATGAGAACTGTGCGCTGTGTCATGGAGTAACCGCGTTCATAAGGTGGGAGATACGTTTAAATATGTGCGATGATCTGTTTTTCCAAACGTTCGACACACAGGAGGACCGGGACAACTATGTCCGTAACTATTGTTTGGTAGTGGCTGTCCCACCAAAAGAGAAAGTAACTAGATGCGTGCTCAGCCCACACCGACAATGTGTGCAAACAAATGACTTAGATTCTGTCCGAATGGATGCCTGTAATGATAACGCTAATAACATAATAATATATAGACCGTCTTCTAAAACACTGATTGCATATGCTAACGCAGATTGTTTCCTGTGTAATAATCTCCTCTATGGAAATAGCAATATTACCCACTTATGTAATGTCAATTACTTTGGAAGCAAGAATATGGGAGTATTTAAAGACTGGCTGATAACCACACTAATTGACTACAAAAAGTCGGTTAACACACAGCAGCAGACGATTGATAAATATTGTAAGGTGAAAGAAGTCTATGACTACATTACGGTTGGTATATAGTCTTTATGAACACTGAACCAATTTTAATTGGAAACTTTGCATGCATTTTATTCACTGGATTTGTACATCGCGATTTTTGTCAGGATGGGCACTGTATTTATCCGTAGGCTACGTACCCACTATCACGATAGGCGCACCGATTGATATTGTGAACGTATCGTGGTTATCCTATAAGATCTTATCAGGTATAATTTGAACTTGATTTCTGCTAAACCGTGTTATTCGAGGTAAATTGTTGGAACGGTTGTGAAATGTGTACGATGAACATGTCGTTAGAAATCGTATCAGATCGTACTATTGTTTAAAAAGCGCTGCAAATCTTATTTAATGGATTCGTACTTCCAAATCGATCCTGTACACAAATTCTGATTCGAAATATTGCGATACCAGGAATAAATAAAATCGATAATCAAACGGTTTGGATTTATACTATACGGGTCCAGTTGTGGCTTTAATCTTGAATGCTTTTTGTAAAATCATATATAATATCGAAACGGCCATCATATCCCGTCTTCACGGAGCGCATTGACTCCTTATAACTTAATACAATGTATCATCTCTTACTAGAATGCACTTATTCGGAAAATCGTGTCGGATCGCGACAGAATCGACGAATCTCAATATTCTGTATGTTTGCGAATTTGAACCAAAGGTTAAGCCGTTAAAATCGTGAAAACTCTAATTATATACTAATGGACAGATCGCAACCGAGCGGATAAAAAGTCATAACGCATGCACACGCATAACATCGTATCTAATTCTGAAGTATCTTGCTAAAGACACCAATAATTTACGTATGGAAAATCGCGGCGTTCGTAGAAAATCGCACGACAGTGGGAACTTAGCATAACAACAGCTATTTAAGCCTATACGAACCATGTACGTTGGAGTCATTCCAGCCAAAATACTTTAATAGGCAGTGTTTATTTTGTTTTTATATGAAATATCAAGGCAAAATATCGGACAAATATAAGTTTTATATGTAATCACGTACCATAATAATTCCATCGTACTCAGGAATCAAGCATTTTTATTTCAGATAAAAATGGTGAATCAAAATCCAATTTTAATATGCACGATAAGCCTGAGCGTTTGAAAGCTCATGGTTTTTAACAAGATTAATATCGTGTCACAACGCTTTCAAAATTGACACTTTCTATTGAAGCTGGAATACGAGAGGCGCCAATATTATATTTGGACTAAATCTGCATAAACGTTTAGACAGACCGCGTGAGAAAAAAAAACTGTTCTTAATTATAAGAAAAACACAAATACATTTTTTTATGTTTTATGACTGAAAATGACATTATCAAAGTTTATAAATTTTTATTTGACCCATACCAGATTAAAATTAACTTTGTATGTCTACTCATTTATCGCATAGCGTGAAATGATAACTGTCGTGTATTTTCAGAAAAAATGCCGAACGCTCCTTTGTCCACGAGGATCTATGGCGATCGATGGTCAATGTGTGAACTTTGTTAAAATTACTGGTATGGCAATTT
Organism: Dreissena polymorpha; assembly: GCF_020536995.1. Taxonomy (NCBI): domain Eukaryota; kingdom Metazoa; phylum Mollusca; class Bivalvia; order Myida; family Dreissenidae; genus Dreissena; species Dreissena polymorpha. The sequence goes on from NC_068367.1 coordinate 31,635,343, forward strand.
TGTTTCCAGTTCCTACAGAATTGACATATGTCCAATTAAAAAACCAAACGACACCAAGTGACTTTCTTGAGTTTGCGAGAATTCTTGAAGTGTACGTCTTAACGGCATACAATATTTCCTGTGAAATGTGTCAGACGAGTCGAACAAGTACGGGCTCCGCAATGATGCGTTTAGCGGTAAGTTCCACGTGTCCAATGGAAACTTTACACAAAATTGCGAGGGAAATGTCAACGAGGCTGACATATCTTAATGTGACCATCAGCGAACGTCTGATAACCGTGCCTGTGTTTGCCAATGTTGCAGTGTTCGAGCCTCAAGTCAAGCCGATTGTCACGGGTTGTAATCAGGTCTATTTTGTTGCCGGTTTGGGAATTCCTGTGCACGAGTGTCCGAGTGTACAGTTATCCTTTACAGACATGAACAATGCCGGCATTGCAAACGCTGAAATGAACAATCTGACCTTTAGCGATTGTATCGCTATGAAGGCAAATGATCCGAACCTATTAAACATATCGTACTTTAGAAACATAACATACTGTCCTCCATCAGATCTCCAAACAAATGCATCAAGGGTATATAAGGTCTGTATAGATTCGTACTTTAGGCTGCGAAATACGTCCTCGTCTTCAAACCGGTTTGATTTGCTTTACTTTTCCATCACTGTATTCGTGATGTTTTACCTTTGTTTGCTTATTTAAATGTATATCTAAATGTGTTTATGTATGGAAGACCATGCCTTAAAATTAGGTTAAAATCGCAAAAGCTGTGTAATGACTTTCGGCGATCACAGCTGGAATCATTTTATTTATTGAGTCGTATTATATTTATTTGACACCTTGTCTTAAATTAAAGGCGATCAGATGGCATCATGATGTCATTAAGTTACGTTTAGGGACTTTTATTATTCATGTATCTATCGTTGTGTTTATAACGTTATCATTTGGAATTTAGCATCGTTAAGCACACATGTTTGTGATTGCATTTATTGTTACTAGTTTTGACATGAATATACAAAGCATCTTGGTGAAAATATTATTGTATCTGCTTGAAAATATAGATAGCTTCTAATTTTTAGGGCAAATGTTGGTGCCATTTTACGCATTTATCTTTGAAATGGCAATATGATTTTGATGATATACCTTGCTTTTTAGGTGTACATATAGTACAGTGAATTCGAAGAATCATATTATCTACTTCTGAATTACACCTGAATTATTTTCCTTCATCATTTGCTGCACTCATACAAAATCGATAACATGTGTATATTGTTGTATAATAGTCACGAGTCTTCTTTAAGACATGTACTTACATTAAAACGCTCATAGTTCATAAAGCAAAGATATGTTCTTTACTTAAATTACGTATTAAATATAATCTTGTTAGCTCAGAGTGGACAAGGCCAGTTTGGACCATAGCGGCATAATTTGAATTAACTTCGTAGAGGAAATCAAGATTATACTGAATTCCGAATATTAGAGATGTTTAATAAAAAGATTTACCGCACTTTAGTCTACATATAAACAGATGACCCATGGAGACGGGACCACTAACGGCGCGAGAGACATAATTTAAATACATTGTGTTAAGGACTACAGTACCAGGTTACAAACCAAGTAAGAACATGTGGGTCTTGTGGTTTAATGAGATAAAAAGCCTCGTGCCACGAATAAGCCAACGGTACGGAATTATTTACTTGTCTTATATAAAGGGCCCCTAAGGAGCATGCTAATTAAGTTGTGTCAAAGTCTGCCCACCGGTTAAGAAGGAGATTTGAAGAAAAAAGTTCACGGAAATCCACACAGCATGCACTACCAGATGGACAACGAACATCACGGAATTGCTATAGCTAAACATGAGAATGTTGTAATAAAGTGAGGTAATACAATAGAACTGTATACCTGTATTAAGATAAAGACGTTTATATCATCTAAACGAACTATTGATATACGGGTAATTAAGTGTGTAATATTGAGTAACCCTATCACCATTAATGCTGTGACATGTCACATCTAATCTGTGTGTTTCACGGAGTTAATTTTATTCCTATAAAAGGTATTTCCGTTTGAACAATAAAATTTAGTATGTGTGTGTGTTTTCAAATCCATTTTGTTAAATATTCTTATTTATCTCGGGTTCCTCCGAGGTCCCGTCTGCCAGTCCAATTCTGAATCCTGCGTTAACTCAAAAACGTTTTAAGCTATGTTGATTTGACTTGGTATGTGGATAGAGCGACTTGGTATGTGGATAGAGCGACTTGATATGTGGATTGAGCGACTTAGTATGTGGATAGAGCGACTTGGTATGTGGATAGGGCGACTTGGTATGTGGATAGAGGGTAATATGAGAAGTATGTACATCATCATTGCATTTTTGCCTTCAGACACAAATATGTTTGTTATGATTAAGAATAGTAAACTAATTTCTGGATCCTGCGATAACTCAATGGCAGTAAGGGAAATATTCACGTTAACTCACGTATATAAACTAGTTAGATGAAAATGTGTATGTTATTTGAGAAGTATAAGCAATATGCATAGTATTTCAGTTGGTTCGTATGTCTGTTCGTCCTTGCATATGTCCTTTCGACTAGAAATATACACTTTAATAACTCAAAGCGTGAATAAGCTAGATTGACCAATCTCAGTATATTGATAGAAAGCAATATGGCAAACGAGGCACGTTATTTCTTGAGTTTTTTCGTAAGAAAACAACAACATATTAGCACTGTTGCAGAAGTAAGGAAAAACTAAAACCTTGATTCTGTGAAAAAAAATACTTAAGCTATTTTGATGTAACTCGATATGTTAACAGATGGCAACATGGGAATTATGCAAGTTTTAGTTTTAGTTTTTGATGCACGTACGTCCGGCTATCCGAACGCCCTTAAAATCTGTATTCTAACATAACCCGAAAAGTTTTTAAGAACAGGCATAACCTATATATCTGGATCCTTCTCGGAAAAAAATATTTAAGTAGTTTAACAAAACTCGGTGTAAATAGATGGGCATATGGCGAATATTCACGTCATTTCATTGTTTTTCGTCCCACTTAAAATGTGGTTTCTACGGTTACATAAATAATTGAAAACTAAAACTAATGAAAACTAATAAATATAACGAGATCCTTTTATTTGTCCGACAATATTAATCCAGTAGGGGACATCTGTTTATCTGTAAGGAATGTATTATTGCTTACGAGTTTCGTTACATGTTGTAGCAAACAATTTCTTTTTTAACACATGTGCCTAATTTGATTGCATAATGTCCATTATATCATGTGTCGAATGACAATAATGAGTTTCATAAAACGATTCAAAGACGGATATTTATGTTACTTGTTTAGGTTGTTGACTCAAAATAACGATGGGCGCTTCAGTGTTGCAAATTAAAATTAAATTAAAATTTAACGTTGATGGTAATATCATCTGTCGGATAAATAACGGCAATCAGAGAGTAAAGTCATGACAAAACGATTAATTATTTTTATTTAATACAATATTAGTTACTTAAAATGACAGCTCTGCAAATTGGATCTGAAATATGACTCTTGAAATGGCTCTTCAAGAAAACATTTTATACAATATATTTTCACTGTTTGTATGTTTATGACATAAAATGAACATATCAGGATTTCAATTATATATCAGTTAATCAATTGTACCATTAGAAGCATTTCATTTTCTTGTATACGGTACAATGTAAAAAATGTGTATCGTTTCTTTTCCTTGTAAATTTATGTTAATTATTGACACAATTAACAATTTTCTACCATAATTGCATTATTCAACTACCGCGGTTTTAATATATGTATTTCAAAGTAAGTATTAATTACGTGTTAGTATTTCCAGGATCATTGTATAATGATTTCATTTTGCTCACTCAAATATTTCACAAAACATTCATTTGCAATCATCACCTGACAAGTATTCTACATAAAAGATTTTAAAAATAGCCATGATCTCTTAAAATGTCGAATATAGAAATCATGAAACTCAAGACTCTTTTTTTAGTTATATAATAAGTGACAAATCGCATACACAATAAACAAATACACACCATACAATCACCACAACGTTAAACAAAAATAAGTACGGATAATTTAATCGTATTACTTATCGTATGTGTTTTTGCGTTACTTATAATAATAATAATAATTATAATAATCATACCTTTATTTCATGAAGAATTCACATTAAGAATTAATTGCTTTTTTACAATGCGGTCTTCAGTCACAAAACACAACTATATATTTTGAAACATGCATATGAACATACAAGGGAAAAAACAAAATAAATTATACAGTTTAATGTTTAAATGACTTCCTTATCAATTCCGACGACGTCGACGACAACGAAGACGACGATGATGTTGATGACGATGATGATGATTATTATGATTATAGAAAATATGCAAAATATGATACAAAAATAAAAAATCAATCTTTCAAAAATCAATTTTTCAAAATAAATCACATCACACACATCATAACAAATTATTAAAGTAACATTACTACTCAAAATCAACGAAAATCTCGTATAAAATTTCGTAAAATAAAGCCAAATATTAACAAGAGCACCGCCTTGCGGGTGCAGACCGCTCATCTATTTTCTGTTTGAAGGTGAAGGGACTCTCAATTTCAATCACACAGGAAAGAGGGGTGGAGTGAACAGGGGTCTATAGTGTGGGGGTGTGGTCATTTATTACATTTTCTTCCAAAAATGCGGAAAAAAATGCAAAAAGATAAAAATATAAATTTCAGGGGGGGGGGATTCTTGGGTGGGATGGTTGGACGGTTTTTCAAAAATAAAATAATAAAGACAAATATTTTTTTTTAACCGTTTCAAAAAAAGATGGGGTGGGTGGGGTGGGGGTATAGTGTGAGGGTGTGGTGGTCGTTTGTGAGATGATCTTAAAAAAAAAATGTCCCCTTATGATAGTTTGCGAGTGTTCCAAGTATGAAAGCAATATCTATGATACTTTAGGGGTAAAGATGACCAAAACACAAAACTTAACCAAAATTTCAATTTTCTAAGTATAAAGGGCCCATAATTCCTTCCAAATGCCAGTCAGAGTTACATAACTTTGCCTGCACAGTCCCCTTATGATTGTTAATAAGTGTTTCAAGTATGAAAGCAATAGCTTTGATACTGTAGGAATAAAGTGGACCTAAACACAAAACTTAACAAAATTTTTAATTTTCTAAGTATAAAAAGGGCACATAATTCTGTCAAAATGCCAGTCAGAGTTACATAACTTTGCCTGCACAGTCCCCTTTTGATAGTTAGTAAGTGTTGCAAGTATGAAAGCAAAAGCTTTGATACTTAAGGAATAAAATGGACCTAAACACAAAACTTAACCAAAAGTTTCAATTTTCTGAGTATAAAAAGGGCACATAATTCTGTCAAAACATCTGCTAAAAATCATTGTTCATTACGGCAACCGCCGAAATTCCAACGCCGGACGCGGTCCGGTAAAATAAATGTCTGTAGACACAAAATCCTCGTTTTCATTATTGTTTTGCATATTTAAGTCCATTTCAACCTCCCGCAACGATATCCATTCATACTACACATGAACACTAACATGGTACCATTTTAGTGTTCGTATGTCGTATGAATAGATATACTCGCGGGAAACTAAAATTGAATTTTTTGTGCCACAAATAAATAAAAACAAGCAACCTGCATCTACAAAAGTCTATGTAACCATACCACATCTAGCGTTGAAATTGTGGCTATCGCATTAAGGAACACTGATTTTTTTTAGGTATTAACTTTATTTTACGAAATACTTTACGAAATGTTCGATGATTTTGAACGTTATAGAGGCTTGAGAATAGTAAAAATGAGCATAATATCACTGATTTGTTAGAAGGTATTCTTTAAATTTTATTTTGAATGTATCATTCGAGGACACTTGTCGGGTGCTTATTGGAATTAAATTCCATATGGTTCGTGCACGAAACGAAAATGATCGTTTTCCATAATTTGTTGTAAACGGAATAGATGATATATCAGCGTTTGTGGTGGAACTAAGGGGGTACTCATTGTTATTTGAGATATGAATAACATTAGTCAAATAAGAGGGAATTGCGCCTATTACAATCTTATGAACAAACGATTCAATTAGGAAAGTACATTTGTAATTAAATGTCAACACACCAAGTTCTTTGAATAAGGGAGCTGAAGGAGTTGAATATGGTTTATTCAGTATTATTTTAGCAGCTCGTTTTTGTATCGAATGTATTTTACGTAAGTGTAACTGTGTTGCTGAACACCACGCGATAAGTATTGATGCAAAGCATCAAAGGGCGTCGGGAATTTCAGTGTAAAAGGCAGTCAATGAAGTTACATGGAACGATTTTTTTTTTGTACTGTAAATATTAATATATTGGCCGATGATTTTAAACAAAATAAAAAAAGATACTGGTATAACCATTATCCATGATTGTGTGTTATAAACCCCAAATAACCATTATCTATGATGTTGTGTTATTACCCCCATATAACCATTATCTACGATTTTGTGTTGTAACTACCAAATATTTCATAGTTCATTTACATTGGTTTCCTTTCTTTTACTGGCATCCGTGTTCAGATTTTATTAATGGAACAGAACTGTGTAGGTTTTTAAAATCTGCTTCATCTTGTAAGCGTAATTTCATATTTTTCTCAACTTCAAGGGGAGATGATTCTGAGCTATGTCTTACGTTGCTCATTTATGATAGGGGTTGAGTACTCATTGATATGAAAACACTTTAAAAGTTTTGATGTGTTTACGACCCCCCCACCCACACTCTCACACATATATGTCATGGGCATAATAAAAACAAAAAAGGTTACAATAAAACAGCATATTTATTTAAACTAAAATGTCTGCATCAAAACAAAAAGTTAAAATAGAATAGTCAATAACATTGTATTAAAAATTAGTTTTTACACTTACTCCATTACTTTCTCAAAGGTATCAATGGCAGCTTTGTTAGACGACGCAGTTGAGGTTTTCTTGATGGACTCCCCAGTACGAGCCTCCATTTTCTTAAGATTTCTATTTGCAATAAGCGTTATGTTTAGAGTGGTTAGGAAGTTATTTACCTTCACCGGCCTGCCCAAACTGACTTTCATTGTTGAAAAGAGAATTGAAAATGATAAGAACATGAAAACGAAATAAGGCCGTAGTTACTTAATAATGACGTCACAATGTATTTGCATAGAATCCATTCGTATCATCATTACATTATTAAATAACATCAATGAGCAATATATTGGATTTAACAACACAAATGCGAAACTAAATTTGAAAACAGGATATGATGGACACCGGAATGTTTCCTTATATATTACACGATACAAATTTTCACTTGGAATGACACTTGGAATTTTAAGGGGTCTGAAAATGTGTAAAAAGTCCAAAGATCAATGGAAATTGTACAATGATTAAACATGGATAGAAATGGCAGGTTGAAAAATGAAGACATGCATACCTGTTTAAAGCTTGGTATTTACGTCAAAGCATGGCATTCCCTTGATCTTGAGCTGGTACTGCTTTCCATAAGCAACACGGTTGACTTTTCTACAGTCAGGGTTTTCACAAACAACGTACAAATAACCACTGAAGCCATTTTGTAGTTCGCCAACAAAGTTATATATTGTCAAAGGAATGGGACACAGATTACAAAACTGACTAAACTGTAATTTGTTTTGCAAAACCTCCAGCTCAACGAGTCAATCAATCTTCTTCAATCCCCCACCCACTTCTGCTTACTCTTTTCACGCCATTTAGCAAATGCGAATAGCTTTTACGTGAGTCATTTCACACAAATCGCCATCACAGAGCTCACTTAATGAATACATGTTATCGAACACAACGTTGTCGATCGGTGTTTGCTTCTTTTTCGATTTTGCAAATCGCTCGCTTTTATTTCGCACTTTCATTTTGCTAAGAAAATGTCAATAACCGTGACGTCATGAACACAAATAATTTATGAAACGAATTAATTTAACTTATATTTGTAGTGTATAGTTATTAAATCTTAAAGAGATAAGCAAATTTAACTCTTAAATAAAAAAATACAAATTTATTTCGTGTATTTAGTATAATTTCCGGACTTTACCGTAGATATCGCTTATAGCCGAAACGCTTTCTGAATACGGCGATATCGACCGACTATTCCCGATCTCACTAGGAACCTACTGCCTTAATGAGTGACTGTTAGTCTGTAGTGTAACGGTTATCAATAAAGCAATAAACCGTGTAATCCCTGTCGTCTTGTAAAATTGAAGGAAATACGCGTTTACCAAAACGCGAACAGCAAAAGTCTGCGCTATTGTTAGAAAAACCACAAAATAAATCTATTTTGATTGTGTTTTGCTTTTATACAAAGCCAGAAAGTTTCGCGCATTTGCCCAGTCCCTGTGATCTTTCCCCTGTGATCAGTTATTAATTAAAACAATAAGCTTTGCATTATTGGCAATAAATGTTGTATTAAATGTATTAGGCACAAATGCAGTACTTATTTACACTAATTTACACACAAAATCACCACTGTGCAATATTCTTAAAACAAAAATATATACATTGATCCGTATAATAACTCCTCCCATAAGCGAAAAAAATGCATTACACACAAGCCGCCGCACTCCAGTGCGACGCCAATTTAGTCAAGTTTAAAGGTGCACGATATTGATTACGGTGTTACTATTTAAAGCAGTTTACCGTACAGATTTGACTTCAAATTTGTAAAACGGACACATAATACATACATTTTATTCACCTAACTCCGGTCCCGTCCATTCCGGCCATAAACACATTTGTCGGTATATTGTAGTTTCTGGTGAAATATATACTACTGCATATTAAATGCATTTAAAATGCAAAGGAAACCATTTGTCCATTACGTATGTAAGCACAAAGCATTTAATCATATGATTTTTGAGGCGTTTGGCGTTTACAGCCACATCATTTATTAATAAAGAGAGGTTACTGACCCAATAACACAAATACCGGTAATATATAAAAACGCTTATAGCGCAGAAAGGCTGTTGGTAAGAAATGAGACCGTGAAATAGTACTAAATGAAAATTAAAAAGAACTTCCATTTCACACGTTATTCATAAATGTCGTTTTGTTCAATTCAAAGTAACGATGAACGTTCATTTCGTGGATATAGTGAATATGGAGCCAACTTTGACCTAAGATTATATCTAACTATGATATATTTGTTACACAAACAACTCTATGCAATATTTTTTTTCAATTTAATTATTATATGCATGATTATTAATACATTTATAAAGTCGAATAACATCTTTGAATGTTCGGTATTTAAAATTTTAAAACTAATTTTGAAACATAACACTTGGCAGGGATAGCAAAATTTAGCATTGTGGCCACAGCTCACATTTTTTATTACATATTATTCTACGAAGATTTTGTGTTATGTTGTTAGCAACACTAAAATGATATCATGTTTGATGATGAATTATTATTAAGATAAACTCGTTAATTCGTTTACTGTACACGGTGACGGAAATTCACGCCAATTGGTTACGTAAATCAACCAACAGTTATAAGCGCGAAATAGCCTTAAACAGTTGCCCAAGGTTAAGCAACAATAGATTCAGTGTGTCTTTTCATTTCCTCATTTAGATAAAATAACGAAATTCGGTAAGGCGTACCAGACTCTGGGCAAAACAATAAAGATGATTGAAAAGGATACGGATGTTAAAGCGGATAATATTTGTAATATGTTAATGGGGAGAACATTTGATGATTTATTCAGCTTTGATGATAAGCAAATCCATTATTGCGTATAATCGAACGATGTTTTATATGGCCTAAACAGCCGCTAGGACATGGATCAATCTTGCATATCGGCTTATTGCCACCAGGTACGGTAATGTTAATCGCCTGAATTCGCGCTGATCAAAACAACATTATTGCAACTAATGAGAACATAAAACACGACTCATTTAACATATTAACGTCCGGTTTCCGTAAGACATTTCAAGTATAAAAAGACATGAATGTATTTCGAGAAATCATTTTAATGTTATCAAGCTCGTGCAAGTGAATATACCATGGCGCTTTTAATATTGAGCGTATTTCTTATTGTAGCAGCAACTGTTTGTAAGTAACGATGGAAAAAATTGTTTGTGGAAAATGTGACTATGCTTATAATTAATAAAAAAAATAAAAAATGAGCCGCGCTCTGGGACAAAAGCGGCTTTACACTTGGCGTATAGTGTCGCCCCAGATTAACCAGTGCAGTCCGCACAGGCTAATAAGGGACGCCACATTCCGCTTTTATTCTATTTTTCATTAAAAGGAAGTCTTTTCTTATCGGAAATGCAATTTACTCGGAATGTTTCGTTCCTGATAAACCTTTGTAGACAACACAGGATGTTCTGGGACGACACTTTACGCACATGTGATGCGCCTCGTTTTCCCAGACCGAGGCTCAGTTGAATTGTTTACTACTGTCCATGTAATGCATTATTTTGTGAGTTAAATGTGTTTATATGCTCTAAATGTGTCAACAAAGAACTTGCCATTTGGATTGTAAGTATGTTATAACTGCGATTGGACCAGAGCGAACTTATATGATATTTGAGGTAGATTTAATTCTTTGTAATCTTTTCATTCATATAAGTTATATTAACCAGATTTTTAACTTCTAACAATAATGCAATATAGCAACGAAATCATACTGTTAAATATATAAACGTATATAATATATCTTATCCAATTTCTAATGTGAAATGAATACAGACCATCGTATTACGTAAGCGTTACATAATCGCTTTCTGATCGCAATCCAACTCGGACATTTATATTGTGTGTTATTCTATGTTACGTCATATCAAATGTATAACTGTTAGATAAAACCGCACAAAGTTTAATAAAGGAGCGAACACTGCCGCACAAAGTTTAATAGAGGAGAGAACACTGCCGCACAAAGTTTAATAGAGGAGAGAACATTGCCGCACAAAGTTTAATAGAGGAGAGAACACTGCTTCTATCGTTTTTACCTCCCTGACAGTATTAATGGGAGCACATAATTTGATAAATAAAATAGTATATGAGTGTTCGATAAAGGTAATACTTATCATTTTCGACATGAAGCAAGAGCGAATGTGTTCTTGAAATCTATTTGTTTCTAACAGCCTCTAATAGAATATCTATCACTAATTTCTATTTCTCAATGCTGATTTAGACACCGGAAGTTGTCAGTGTCCAGTTGGCGCCCCTTTGAAGACCATGACCAATAGGCTTCTACAGTCACGACCTTGGGATCAATATTAATGGTTACTGCTGTCGTGAGTACAATACGTTATGATATAGGACTCTATGGGAACAGTGGTCTAAATGCATGTGCGTAAAGTATCGTATCAGATTAGCCTGTGCAGTCCGCTTTGATGGTACTTTTCGTTAAAAACAAGTCTCTTCTAAGCATAAATCGAGTTTAAGCGGAAAGTTCCCCCCTCCCTCTCATTAGTCTTTGCTGACTGCAAATGCTTATCTTGGACGACACTTTCGCAAATGCTTTGAAACCCGTTTTCCAAGAGAGATGCTTATATGCATTTGGTTTGTTGGGCCATTCCATTGTCAGAAACACGGTATTGAGGAAAAGTAGGATCCCACTGTTAGCGTGTGTGAAAATTAAGATATTAATCTCCACACACTACATGCTCCTGTGATGTTGTGATCGCAACATTTGAATATATAAAGTGAAATCTTATTTTATATTGAAATCTCATTTTTTCTATTCTCAATCAGCCATCTTTTAATAATAATTGAAGAAGATCCTTTCACTGCAGCCGTAGTTTGCGCCAAGGTTAGAATGTTTCATCGATATTGTTTTGGTTTTAAATTTCATTAAGTATTATAGTGATTTGTTGATTTTCAAGCAAGCAATAGCCTATACTAGTCTTTACTTAAAAATATTACACATCGTTACTTTGAATAGTAACCCAATTACATTTGGGGCGGATGTGCATTCGTTTCAGGCGTTACATTAAGATGGCCATCATAGTGTACGTTACCCGGTTCAGACACATTTTTGGCCAGTTACAGGTGACAAGCAAATAGTGTCCGTTCAAAACTATTCTTAAGTTGTTCCTCTAGAAAAATATGTGAATACAATGAGAGCAACCAAATTGACATGCTAATCCATAGCACACAATCAGGTTCCATTGATGATCAGAATATTAAACGGCGAAACAGGACATTATAGAAATGTAATACATGTGCATGCAACCTCTTTGAAAACCATTCATTTCGTCCCTGATAAGCCTGTACGGACGACACAGGCATTTAATTACAACTGGGTTACAATAAATGGTCTATGTGTAACAAAATAAAATAAGAAATTAGATCATAAAATAATTAATATATTTAATGTAGGCTATACTGTCAGAAATAAAAAGAAGAATTCGTTAATAAATGACTTGAGCCTGGTGAAATAGTAATAACTAACTCGCCTAGTCCTGGTAAAAGCATACTAGAAGTTAAAAATCAACTAAAGGTGACTCGGATTGGTGCCCCTGCCTTTTGTTTCTGAATTTCATCAAGCGCACAACATGGCCAGGTAAAACTCACATTGTTCAGACTCTGGATGGCAAGCAGGCAAATGTCCGACCCACTTAAACAACTTTCCATTCTACCTACTCCTAGAAAAAAGACAATACAAGACATAAAAAATCATGTAATATTAAATACTAGTACATTACAGAAAAAAACAAGAGATAAACTAAACTTCAAATAATATATCAAAACAAAATTGACGAATCAAAATAATAAACTTAAAAATATACGAATTAAAAAAAAAAAGTTGCCTAAAATTAATCTTAAGTATCCAGTCAGATACTGAACCCCTCTGCAAACTTCTTAAGTTTTTCACTTAATAAATCACCAAATACAAACCATGCAACCAAGCCATTTGATATTAAAAAACATTAACCATCATCATGAAACCACTATTGTTGGAAGCCAAGTTTTACCCAGAAATGTTCCCATTGCAATCCGTCTTGAAGAGGTAATCACAGACATGCAGAAAATCAAGTTGCGGAAGAACTCTCGTTGGCTTTGCAGGTGTCTCTCAAATGATGACTCTGTAGTTGAAGATCTGCATCAATGTGCTCCGTCCAGCTCTGGATCCAGCCTGCTCTTCGGCCAGCAGTTCCTGTGACTTAATTATCAATTGGTTGAGGATGATGCGGAGTATACTATGATGGGATGGTTGATGAGGCTTTAGGTTGCCCGTTTTAGGAAGCAAGATTTGCAGAGACTGGGTACACTCCTTGGGCCACTTCTCCTCACAGATTTTCTTGCATATTACCGTGATAGTTGAAGTCGTTGCATCTCTTCCATTTTAATCAGTTCAGAACGGACGGTGTCTGATCCCGGAGATTTTCCCACCTTCAGACTGCGCACTGCCTTCTTTAATTCTGCCTTTATAATGGAAGGACTTTTTCGTCCGCGTCTGGTCTGAGATCATTCTGAATGAGACAGGGTTTCGGTAAAAAGAGGTTATTGTATTATTGTAGTAATCATTTCAGCTGCTTAATATTGCGTCATTCTTGGTGAGGAGATTCCCGTCAAAGTCTTCTAAAACACTGGACTTATGCTTACTGATCTGTGTGAGTGTCTTGAGAGTTGTGTAGGCATTCTTACTTTTGTCTTTGATAATCTCTTTGAAAATGTTCATACATTGCTCCTACAATTTGTTCATATTATCAACAACCTTTCGATTGTCACAAAGATACGCCTGTCGGCAGAAACTTTTCACGAAAAGATCGGACAAAGTCTTATTTGAATTCTCTTGACCTTTGACATATGTTTTACATCAAAGTGTGCACCAAGAAGTATTATGTAATTGAAGTACTGCAAAGTTATTTAAAAAATCAAAAATTCCTTTGATAATGATTATGCGATTGAGCAGAAACGCAGATAGGTTTTCGTAACCATTTTGTTTAAATATGGTGTGACTTTACCCATTTTGCCAATTTTCTTTAAATGTTAACCCCCATATATAACAAGTATTTATTCTTCGCATTTTGATCATTTGACGCGGGAAAGATATTCTTCCCAAATTTGTTATAAAGCGGAGGTAAACATTTTAACATTTTAGACTTTTTTAATCGGGTTGTTTCCCCTCCTTCGCAATGTACCCAATAATCATGTTTATTTCTTGTGGACATGATATGGCATATAAACGCACGATTTGTTTCTTTTCAAAACTATTACTTTGATGATACAATACGTCGGGTATTATCAAACGTAATGCTGCGTGCTTTGTATAATGTGTTAACAAACAAACAGTATGTTTTTACATGAAACTAGGATGTACTATAGACAGTCAATAATTCATTTGTGATTGGGAAGTCTTTATTGCAGGACTAGTGGTTAATAATGAAGAATGCCATTAAGGAAAAAGAATTCCTTTGATATTTTGATACAAGCCTTAACATTGGACATTCTGTGCTTCTTATCATGTTTTACCACATAATGACCTCTAGCCAATTACCACAACACGTCCAACAGAATCATATAGTTCATTCTAAATAAACATATTTTCTGCGTAAATTCAAAACGAACGTGAAGGATCTGTTTCTTATATAAAAAAACAGATTACATTTTGACACCTGTGAAGAAATGAAATTACGCTTTCATCAGGAAATGTTTGTAGCCAAGATTATTTTTGCAATTTTATCCTAGCAACGATTGTCTAATCATACCAACTTTTGAAATGTAATTTCCCCAGTAACTCTATCGAGTAACAATATTTTAAAAAGTTCCAAAATAAATAACAGTGTCCGAACCTTTAACATAATCAGGATCATAAGAGTCACAATTGAAATTAAATGGTCGTGTATTTATTAAACTTCACATCATTATTTAACAGCACGTATTTTGTATTCTAGTTGCCCGTGATAGTTACCAAACCACCTGATCGATAGTAAGAAATGTTTTACCAGACAGACCAAAGACCCCAGTAAACATGTTATTATTCAAGAACAAAATATAAAGAAGTGAAACTCCAGCTGCTGGAGCAGTTTTGCTTTCTCATTATAAACATTTAGTAGGTCATTTATTTAAGGCAACTGCCAAAACAGTACAAAACTGCAAAATACGAGAAAACATACACACACAGAAGAATAAAGCTGGGGTCACCGCCTTGGAACGGTCAATGCAAAAATGAAAAAGGAACAGTTCTTGTACACGTACTAGATATAACCATCAATTAATAAAAACAAGTTTTAAAAGAGTCAAACCCACCGAAACTTTTAAACCTCATGTTTTACTTTGCATTCTTTTGTAATAATCGTATTAATAGACATAGACATGTTTATTAGGTAATATAAGCAACTGGCCCAAAATACAGCATATAAATATGTAAAACAGAGTATTATATAATCATACATTCAAAAACATTAAAGCATGTTTGTATACACTTAAATTGTGTAAAACATTAAATATACTAATGCTAGAATAGAAAAAGTTTCTCAAATGATAACTCTATACGAATGATTAAAAAGTAAGAAAGAGCATTTCAACAATCTATTTCAAACATGTATGTTTAAGATTTCTTTTCTTCTTACAAGCGAGTTATTCAAGAACTTAGCGATATTTATAATTGTATGTTCATCTTTTAAGCATAAGATTGTATAAAACATTTGATGAGATCGGTTTCTTAACTAGTCAGATTTGAAGAATGTTTGCCTAAATGTTTCGTATTCATTAAATTAAAAAAAGAAATGATATTTATCTTCAACTGCGCTTATATTATGTTTTTTATACATAATGGACAAAATCTTAAATATCTATCTATTGATAAGTGGCGACCTTTCTCAATCATGAGATCATGCGCGGAGCAACGAAAACTTGACAAAGATTTCCTTAAAACAAAAGACAAATTAATATTTAGATATTGTTCATATTATAAATCGGTTAAAAAAAATTATATAATGCAATGCTTGAGGAGAATTATCAATTTTTGATTTCCATACTTGAAGATAACAATCTCTTATTCGTGTTTTGAACAGATGTTTAAAAGTTTCTTCATGCCCAACACCTTGGGCAAACTAAACATAACGAAATCCATAACTAAATAGTAATTCTCTGATATAACTAGCCATGTCCTTCTACCTGTATCATCTAACTCTTTTAACATTTTATAACACTATTTAGGATATCTATGCTTTTCCATACGGGTGATTTTCAACCAGAACTTGATGCAATTGGGGATATATGTTATACATAAAGGAAGTCTGCCACATTTTCCTAAAGCTAAGATATCAGGTGTTTGTTGAGGTAAATTACAATATTGTATACAAAAGTTTATTTGTACTTTTTCAATTTTATCTACATATGAATAGCCCCATATTTCGGATCCGTAACAAAGTATTGGTTTAATCATGGCGTCAAAAAGTTTAAAAATATCTACAGAACTTAAATGACCAAATTTACGTTGATCTCGAAATTTACTAGTGGCAATTGATTTTATACTTTGCAATGCTTACATTTCTTGAGTTTTTGACCAAAGAAGTTTTGGCGAAAAATAAACACCAAGATATTTATAAGATGAAACAATATCAATATGTCCATTTTTCAGTTTGTTTAACAACACCACCATTTCTAAATACGATGATTTTTGTTTTATCAAGAATAATTATCATATCAAAAGATTTACAGAATTGTTCAATGGAATTAATTTGCCTTTGCAGACGCATGATGGTATCAGAGAAACTGGACACATCGTCAGCAAAAATTAAAGCAATTAACTCATTTATAAGAAACATTATACCATGATCACATGTTGAGTGCAGATATGTAGCGAAGTATTTTCTTGATGTTTACGGTTTCCTTTTAAAGTTTAAAAAAAAAGAATTTTTCCGGTTAGTAACTAGGTCATGTCGCTTTTTCTCAGATAATATGGCTTTTTTTGTTTAAACATATAGATTTGAAAATACTGTAAGCCTTATATGTCATTCGATCTAGTATATCATTTGTAATTCTAAAATATCGTAAAGCTCGTGACTTATCAATATTAGCAATATTACATTCATGATCCCACCGTTCAGGTTGTGAAGAAGTAAAATATTTAGAATTTGACTTCATTTTTCCCCAGCAGTTTGAAATACATTTATAAAATCAGGGATATACGAACTTAAGGTACGATCGTTACGATTTCTTAGTTTTTCTTTAAAACACCGGAAATTTATACAAAATTTATTATAAAAATCTTTAAAATCATCTTTCCAAATAAACTTCTGCCATAAACGCACATTTGAATGACAAATATTTCTTGTTGAATAATTTGTTTGGGTTGATTCAAAACATAATTGGCAAATAAAAGGAAAATGATCAGAGTTATCTTTATCACTGATTTTGAAGTCAGAAAAATATATAAATAAACTTGATGACGCACTCATATAATCAACGACACTTGCACCATTATTAGCAAAACATGTAAAATTACCATCTTTATCACCAAAAAGACGACCATTTAAAATATGGATATCACATGTACAAAATACTTATATAAGTTATAAACCAAAATTATTATAATGTTCATTTGTAGAATTTCGTCGAATTGCAAATTATCAGATGGGTAATCAATATCATTCCCAAATATAAATTACAGATCATCTTCTGGAATAAAATCGTTAAAGTCTTTGATCCCTGAATTTAGATCGCCAGCCAAAAATAATTCGGTATTAGGAAAATCAGCAATTTAATTACTTTGACAGGAGTCAGAAAGAGTTTGGCATGTCAATTCATGTTTTGTACAAATGCATAATCACATGGTATATAATTATTATTTATCATCGGAATATCTGGTATCATATCCTGCGCATGCGTAGAAGGGCTAAACAGAATAGAGAAATACAAATAATCTAGTAAAGTGACTTTTGTAAATTTTTTAGGTACAAGGCTTTAAAGCAGGAGTCTCCCGGGTTCTGACCATCAAGGTAAAATAAGAAAAAAATATATGGAGATCCATCATCGATGATATGTTATTTAAATAAAACAAATGATGTTGGCTAGTTCATGTATTGAAAGATTCCATTAAGTCAAGTTTAAAGGTGCACCATAATAATTACGGCGTAACTATGTAAAGCAGTTTACCGTACAGATTCGACTTCAAATTTGTAAAACGGTCACAAAATTAATACATTTTATTCACTTAACTCCGGTCCCGTCCTTTTCGGCCATATACACATTAGTAGGTAAGTGTAGTTTCTGGTGAAATATAAACTACTGCTTATTAAATGCATTAAAAATGCAAAGTAAACCATTTGGCCCTAACGTATGTAAGCACAAAGCATTTAATTATATGATATTTAAGGCGTTTGGCGTTTACAGCAACATCATTTATTAATAAAGAGAGGTCACTGACCCATAACACAACCATCGGTAATATATAAAAACGGTTATAGCGCAGAAAGGCTGTTGGTAAGAAATGAGACTGTGAAATAATACCAAATCAAAATTAGAAACAACTTGCATTTCACACGTTATTTATAACTGTCGTTTTGTTCAATTCATAGTAATGATGCACGCTCCTTTTAAGATATTAGTACAATTAATACAGTGAGGTAGAAATCGAATATTTCAGCAGACAATCGCGAATGATTTAGATTCACTTTATGAAGTTTCCTTTTCCTGCCACTATTTTTTTATAAATTATACTTGTAGAGACTGATGGACTTTTTTAAATCAAAGTGATGTCTTTGTGTTCGCTAATTTGTTTTGTTACCGCACAATATACTGTTAAATTATGATCATTTCGTGGATAGAGTGAATATGAAGCCAATTTTGACCTAAGATTAAATTAAACTATGATATTTTCGTTTCGTGGTACACAAGCAACTCTCTGCAATTTTTTTCAATTCAATTATTATAGGCATGATTATTAATACATTTTAACGTCGAATAACATCTTTGAATGTTCGGTATTTAAAACATTAAAATGCATTTTAAAACTTATAATAATTGTGGCAGGGATCGCACAATTTAGCATTGTGGGGACATCTCACATTTTTTATTACATATTATTCTACGAAGATTTTGGTATATGTATTATGTAATAAGCAACAATAAAATGATTTTATGTTTTATGTTGAATTATCATTAAGATAAACTCGTTAATTCGGATACTGTACAGAAATTCACGCCAATTGGTTACGTAAATCAACCAACAGTTATAAGCGCGAAATAGCCTTAAACAGTTGCCCAAGGTTTAGCAATAATAGTTTCAGTGTGTCGATTCATTTCCTCATTTAGATAAATAACAAGATCCGGGAAGGCGTACCAGGCGCTGGGCAAATAAAAACAAGATTATTAAAATGATACGGATGTTACAGCGGAGAATATGTGTGATATGTAAATTGGGAGAACATTTAAAGAGGCCTTTTCACGTTTTGGTAAATTGACAAAATTAAAACAAATTGTTTCAGATTCGCAAATTTTCGTTTTAGTTATGATATTTGTGAGGAAACAGTATTACTGAACATTTACCATGCTCTAAAATAGCAATTATATGCATCTTTTGACGATTTTAAAACCTGAACAATTATAAAGCGTTGCACGCAAAACGATTGCATAATTTGAAGAGTTCTGTTGTTGTCGTTAACTTTTGTGAAACTACGAGAATGGCTTATATTAAGTATAAAATAACCATTCGTTGTATGAGGACGGATGACCGAAAGGTCTAAATGGGAAGACATTTACTCCAGGACTCCAGGGGTCAGTGGTTCGAGCCCTGTTGAGGGTTACTTATCTTTCTTTTTTTTAAATTGTATTCTTGATTTTTTACTGGAGCTTATTAGTTCCAATGTTTACATCTATCAATATAAAGCATTTAAAGACCAATTTCAATACATGCCAAAATCTGTGAAAAGACCCCTTTAATGATTTATTCAGCTTTGATGATATGCAAATCCACAACCGCTAGTACATATATCAATCTTGCATATCGGCTTATCGCCACCAGGTACGGCGATGTTCGTCGCTATAATTAGCGCTGATAAAAAACAACAACATTGCAACTACTTAGAACATAAAACACGACTCAATTAACGTAATAACATCCGGTTTGCATAAAACATTTCAGCTATAAAAAGTCACGAATGCTTTACAAGAAATCATTCTAATTTTATCGAGCTAATGCAAGTGAATATACCATGGTGCTTAAAATGTGGAGCGCACTTCTGATTGTAGCGGCAACTATTTGTAAGTAGCGATGGAAGAATTTGTTTGTGGACCAATACACAAAACACGTTCTAGTAACAATACTTACATTTCATTTTATATTAAAAATTAATTGAACCGCGCTCTGGGAAAATGCGGCTTTACACTTGGCGCCAAGTGTCGCCTCAGATTAGTCAGTGCAGTTCGCACAGGCTACTAAGGAACGCCACATTCCACTTGTATTCTATTTTTCATTATAAGGAAGTATCTTTGTATCGGATTACCAGTTTATGCGGAAAGTTTCGTCCCTGATAAGCCTGTACGGACGACACAGGATATTCTGGGACGACACTTTACGCACGTGTGTTAAGTCTCGTTTTCCCAGAGCGAGGCTCAATTGAATAGTTCACTCTGTTCCATGTGATGCATAACTGCGTGATTCAAATGACGTATGCAAATTCTCTCAACATTTAAAGAAAAGTACATGTTATTTGGATTGTAAGCATGTAACAACTGCGATTGGACCAAAACGAACTTATGTGATATTTGATTTACATGTATTGCTTTGTAATCTTTTCATTCATAAACGTTATATTAAGCAGATTTTTTTATTGTCCAACCATAATGCAATATAACAAAGAAATCATACTGATTAACATACACACGTATATTATCTATTTTATCCAATTTCTAATGTCAAATTAATACAGACCTTCGTATTATTTTAAGGTTATTTACTCGCTTTCTGATCGCAATTCGAGTTGGGCGTTTATAGTGTGTGTTTTTGATGTAAAGTCATACGAAGTGTTCAAATATTATATTAAAAAACCCACAAGGTTAAACAGGAGAGACAACGCTATTTCTATCGTTTTTCACCAATCTGCCTCGCTGACATGATTTATGTTAACACATAATATGATAATAAATGAAATAGTATATGAGTGTTTGAAAAATGTAATACACATCATTTTCGACACGAAACAAGAACGATTGTGTTCCTCAAACCGTGCAGTAACATTTGTTTTGACTGCCCCTATCGTCGCTATTCTCTATTTCTCTATGATTTAGACACCGGAAGTTGCCAGTGTCCAGTTGGTGCCCCTTTGAAGATTTGCGACGTAGGCAAAGAAAGACCATGTCCGATAGGCTACTACGGCGACGGCTCGGGAATCAATAATATTTGTTACTGCTGTCGTGAGTTCAATACATTATAATATACGCATCGCTATGGGAAACTGGTATAAATGCTTGTGCGTAGAGTATCGTTCCAGATTAGCCTGTGCAGTCCGGACAGGCTAATCCGGGACGACACTTTCCGCTTTGATGTACTTTTCGTTAAAAAGAATTCTCTTCTTAGCATAAATCGGAAGGTTCCCCCTCCCTCTGATTAGCCTTTGTTGACTGCACAGGCTGATCTGGGAAGACACTTTCGCAAATGCATTGAGACGAATTTTCCAAGAGCGAGGCTAATATGCCTTTGGTCTGCAGGGCCATTCCATTGTCAGAAACACGGTTTCCACATGACATTGGGGAACATAGGGTTCCACTGTTAGCGTGTGTGAAAATTAAGTTTTTTATCTTCATACACTACATACTCCTGTTGATGTTGTGATCGCAACATTTGAACATATAAAATGAAATGTTATTTTTTATTTTGTCTCGTTTTTTCCAATCTCATTCTGCTATTTCGAACGTTGACCTGGAGCCATATTCCTACAATATGTGTAATCAATATTAACCCACAACGACCGACAAGTTTTATATTACTACACAGCCATCTTTTATCGTATACCTGTGTTGACGAATGAAAGTGTGATTATCTATATATATGATATGAGTGACGTTCTGGAAAAACTGGGATTATTGCACGTTCGTAAAGTGTCGTCCCAGATTAGCATGTGCAGTCCGCACAGGCTTATCACGGACGACACTTTCCGCCTGAACTACATTTTCGTTTAGAAGAAAAAAAGCCTGTAAACAAAAAAATCTTAAAAGTGGAAAGTGTCGTTCCTTCGTACTTCATGCATCAAGCCCAGATTTCACAGAACGAAGGTCATATAATGAAATCAAATAATTTGTTTTTCCAGGCCAAGCTTGTTGGGGCGGAGTTCCTATTACCGATAACTACGGACGGGTCATCGAGTGTGGTCCGGGACAGAGGGGAATCTGTCCCCGTCCCGACATCACCACCTGTACCCGGACCGGATACTTTGGCGCACGGTCATTCTGCTGTCCCATTATGACAGCACTAAGTGGTTAGTCCGACATCGTTTGCCGAACCGTTCAATTTATGTTAACTTGAACCTGGCATAAAAAATAAAGTAAAACAGTGCAAATAATCGATACTTGTGTGCTATTTTATATTGTTCGGGAAAGTGAACAACCTATTTTGTTTATCACTGATATTTCAATATCAACAAGATAAAATCATAAAAAAATGGTATACGTCAATGTGATATATACATGTTCTTTTGTACTAATAAGTTAAATGATAACATACGCACGTTTTTTTTAAATAAAATACCCAATATATGATAAACTGAAAATAAAAATATACATTTCATAATTAACAAAATTACTTCACAAGATTTCAAAAACTTAAGTTTTTCAGAGTTGAGATTTATACAATATTTTAGAATGTGTGTAGATCGAATGAAAATACGAAATGTATTAATTTACTGAAAATACAAGGTCCTAGATCAATCTGTGCATGACTTACCATGTCAATTTTCAATCGATTTTTTTTTGGCAATCACAAACTGCAGCGAATACACCATTGTAAACAGCAGGCGGCCTTTGGCTATGACCAACACATGATCCGCGCTCTGTGAAAACCGCGCTTAATATATGTGCGTAAAGTGTCTTCCCAAATTAGCCTGTCAAATCCACAAGGGCTTATCAGGGACGACCCTTTCCACTTATATGGAATGCTCTTTTTTCTAAATTATTTTCTTAACACAAATCCAGTCAATCCGAAAAGTATCGTTCCGG
The DNA here is from genome assembly GCF_020536995.1 of Dreissena polymorpha. NCBI lineage: Eukaryota > Metazoa > Mollusca > Bivalvia > Myida > Dreissenidae > Dreissena > Dreissena polymorpha. Next base: position 31,658,529 of record NC_068367.1, read on the forward strand.
ATTATCCTGTGCGGACTGCACAGGGTAATATGGGATAACAATATAAGCACATGCACTGATTGCTTATTTAAACGCTATTGAGACCCTGGCCTTGGGAGAACCAGTTCTTAGTGTGTGTGTGTGGGGGAATCTTAAGAACGCTTCTGAAATGAGGATCGAATCCGTGAGCTCCCTCTCCCTAGGCGGACACCATATACATTACGCCACGGCGATCTTAATAAGGATACAATATATTTATAAATTTGAAAACAATCGCAAGCACGGCTACACCCACGCCCATTCGTGGATATAGAGAAGCATGCAGACAATACAATCAAGCAGACAATATCAGTAATTGCCAGTATACTACACACATGCAAAATGAAAGTCCAGGAACATTATTAGAGACATTCTTGTTTAATCAAGACTCTATGAGATCGTTTTACTTTTTAATCAAAAGAGATAAACGTTGATGAATCAAAAAATAGAATAACATTACAGAAGAATTAGTCCCAAGAAATAAACTAAGGAAAGGTTTTTTCAAGTGCAAATGATTGCTTCTGTCCAGCAGAAGACTCATTCACGTACACAAAACATTTACTCCGTAGGCAAATCCCCTTTATTCTGTGTAGATTCGTTTTTAAGACACGTTATTTATTAGTATCAATGTGTACAAAGCTATAAAGCCCTGTCTTCCAATGATAACAAAAGAGGATCCTTTCACTGCAGCCGTAGCGTGCACCAATGTTATAGTTGATCACCGATATTGTTTTTTTAAGGACATAACGCATTATATATAGATTTGTTGAATTTCAAGAATTTCAAGAAACACGTCACTGTGCAATCAAAAAAGCATATACAAGTTTTTACTTAAAAAATATAACATATCGTTACTTTGAATAGTTTTACATTTAAATTGGGAGCGGATCGTTATTCGTATCAGGCGGGACATAAAGATGGCCATAATATTGTACATAAACCGCTTTCAGCCAATTTTTTGTCAGTTACAGGTGACAGGCATTAAATGTCCGTTTAAATTATTCACAATATGTTCATCTAGTTGCATATGTGCATACACTGGAAAGCAAGCAAATTGACATGCCTGATGTGCGGCTTTAATAAGTCTTTAGCACACAAGCAGATACCATCGATGATCAGAATATTAAACGGCGATTAGATTAGATTTACCAGACAGCCTAACACAACATCAGCCAGGTAATTAAAACAATGGAATACATTTGCATGCAACCTCTTTGAAAACCATTCAATCTGTCAGTCACGTAAAACAACTCGGGTACAAATATCTGAGTGTAACACAATCAAATGAACAATGCTATCAGAACCTAATACATAGAGATAATGTAGGCTATACTGTCACGTATAACAACAATAATTCGTCGATAAATGACTTGAGCCCTGGTGAAATAGTAATAACTAACTCGCCTTATCCTGGTAAAATCATAGTAAAATAATTCAACTAAAGGTGCAATTTGCTTAGTATCAATGCCTTTAGTTTTGATTATTATCAAGCGCCGAACAGCGCCCGGCAAAACTAGTATTGTTCAGCCTTTGGGTGACAATCAGGCAATGTCCGACCCACTTAAACAACTTGCCATTATACCTACTCCTAGGAAAAAGACAAACCAAGAAAAGAAGTTAAGTAAAATTGAATAAATTACGGAGAAAATAAAAATGGAGATAAACTAAATTTCAAACAATCAGCATACGAAATTGACGAATTAAAAAAGAAACTTGGAAAGAAACTATTTAAAAATGAAAATATACCCAAACTAACCCTTAGTAACTCTACAGTTACCGAATCCCCTCGGCAAACTACTTAAGTTACTCACAACATAAACCACCATATACCAACCATGCGACCAAAAAAATAATAACTGTCCCTATGAGACCACTATAATTGTTGGAAGCTAAGTTTCATCCAGTAATGTTCCCATGGCAACCAGTCTTGTAGTGGTAAACACGGAGATGAAACAAGACTAATCAAGTTGCGGAAGGACTCAAGTTGGTGCTGCAGTTGTCTGTAAAATGATGACTCTGTAGTTGAAGCTGATAGTGGTGTCATTCTCGCACAACTTTAGGTTGCCTTAGGTTGCCTTTTTTGGGTAGGGAGATTTCTAGAGATTGGGTACACTCCTGGGACCGCTTCTTCTCCTCCATGATTTTCTAGAATGGTACCGTGATCGCTGATGTCGTTGCATCGCTTCCATTTTAAACAGTTCAGAAGGGACGTTTTCCAATCCCAGAAAGTTTGAAAAAACATTTTCTTCCTGTTTGCTTTGCTTGTGTGCTATGATATGAGGAATATCCATTTGATTGCTTTCCATTTTATGCACATACGTGACTTAGGGAACAACTTTGACAAAATTTGTAACTGAGCCTAACTGCTCGTCACCTGTCACTGATCCACACGTTGGCTGATACGCTTATCTACAATATGATGAACATCGTTATGTCTACTCGATATATTGGTCTGGTAGAACGCTGCTGACGAAGGTAGTGATTTCTTTAAACTTGAGAGGTCGCTTGCTATACACATGTGTCAACTGAACTGTTGTTACTGATATAAATTCACAGACAAACACAAAAGATTGCTCGACAAAACGACAGCCCCAGCGGAGTAGATACTTTCTAGAATTGAGCCTATATCCTGTATATTTATGTTTATTTATGTTAACATGTATGTTATATGAAGTCCCCACGAGTGTCAGGTCATCACGAGCATTGACGACGGCCCTTGTTGGAGGTTTGCTCAGGTTGCCCTCTATAAGGCCTGCTTTGAGACTCTTCACCTGCGCTTGTGTTTCTAGCTGACGTATTTACATGCACTGCAATAATGGTTGTTAAGATATCATAATATGAAACGGTGCTAATAAAATGTATAATTTTAATAACTTTTAGCAAGTAATGAAATATATAGATACTGTCATGTCTTGTCAAGATGTGTACATTGAAGAAATTTCTGAGAAATTAAAATTAATGATAAAATAAGTGGATCAAATGTTCTAAGGCGCTCACCTGAGACATGTGAACGTTTCTGAGCTGTTAATATTTTACTATAACCATAGAACGAAAGTAAAGATGCCAACCCTCAGCAGCTCTTTTTCAACAGAATTGAACCATTTTAAAAAACAGCCAGATATTTTCGAAGTAATTCGGAGCAGGGATCCTTATTATTAGGCAAAAATGATACTTCTTGAGTGATCATATTCACTATAGCCATTGTTTTGGAAAACTGCACCGCTCCCTACAAACCATGTGTTTTAACAGGCCGGAACCATTTTCCAACTCAATATATTTAGAAAAAATGTTTGAATGATTTTAATGACGATTGGCAAAAAAAACAATGTTAGAATGTTTGCAAGGTTTCAATATAGCCATAAAAGGACAAGTTCCCTGCCTTATAGCGGCTATTTTGTTTAACAGACTGAAACCATTTAGAATTTTAATTAAACATCATTAGAGCCAATACTAATGTTACTTCCATAGTGTTTACAAGTTTTTTTTCTTTAATTTGACTTGGTGCCCTTTCTTTTAACCCACTTGACCACATATGAAACTTGGCCAAGATCTCGTTCTGGCAAATTTTCCTACCAAGTTTCATTTAGATTGGGCAATAAATTTGGCCTCTGAAGTATCCAAAATGTCATTGTGGACGAACTATAACCAACAAAAGCTAATCACATAAGCATCGCATAATGTCACGATGAGCAGACTGTGCTCCGGTTATTGTTCAATAGCATTAACTTGTAATCTACTGTTTAAAACTAGTAAATTTAACAGAATAAAACATATATATATAGAAATTAATAATCGTTTTAAATAATACACCAGTGCTATCATAAGAATTACTCTATATACAATATATATATATCGGCAGACACTTTTTAGGACAATATTGGACAAAGTCTAATTTGATTTTATTTGACCTTTGACTTATGGATTATTTTATATTGTGCACCATGAATTATTCTTGTGATGCAAAGTTATTTAAAAATTCAAAATTTCTTTCGTGATGAGTGTTCGATGGAGCATAAACGAAGATTGATTTACGTAGCCATGTTGTTTAAATATGGTGTGACTATACTTATTTTTATATTTTTCGTTAAAAGTTTACCCCGACATATGATTTAGAATTTAATTTTCGCATTTTAATCATTTGACGCGCGAAAGATCTTCTTCCCAAATTTATTTATAAAGCGGAGGTTAACATATTAACATATTAGAACTTGTTTAATCGGATTATTTCCCCACCTTCGTAATGCACCTTATAATCATGTTTACTTCTTGTGTAAATTATATTAAGCCATATTATGCACGCACGATTTGCTAGTTTCAAAACTAATGTTTTTATATTTACTTTAATGATAAAGTACTTCGTGTATAATCAAACGTAGTGACATGCGCTTTGTAGAATATTTTAGAAAACAAACAAGCTGTAATAGCCATGAACACCAGGACATACTTAAGATGGTCAATAATTTATTGGTAATTGGGTGATGTTTATTGCAGGACTGGCTGTTTAGTATGAAGAATAGAAATAAGGAAAAAACATCTTTGATGATTTTATAAAAACATCTGACATTGAACATCAATCATATATAACCGCATAATGGTCTCTGGCCAAATACCACAACACGTGCTACAGAATCATTTCTTCTTAGACTAAATAGATTTTTTTTCGTATATTAAAAACAAATGTGAAGGATCTGTTTCTAAAAAACAGATGACATTTTGACACCTGTGAATAAATACAATTACGCTTTTATCAGGAAATGCAAATTAAATGTTTGTATCCAAGAACAATTTTGTGCAATTTTAACCTTGCAACGTTTCCAACTAATGCAATTTAATTTCATCAACGACCATAGTGAGCAACATTTTTTTTTAAATTCCTACCGATAGAATATATTTTATAATTGTATTTTATTTACATGCGTCCTAAAATTGAAATTTAGCTTAGTTAACTTTTTTATCTAATGCAACTGTAAATAAATAATTTGAAATTATGTAATGTGTTTTCGCAAAATTTCATTAAAAAGCCTAAATGTGTTCGAGTTAGTCAATCTGTTCTCAGACTTGGATATCAATGAGTGATAAACATTCATCATACACAGAAAATTTATTCATTTCAACGCAACATTATCTAATATTAATTATTCCCCACATATAGACCACTGATAGTCAAAACATATGTGCTGTTTCATTATTATGTCTTTGTGGTTTGTTCTATTTTGGAACGTTCATACCGTAACTTTCTTGCATGATTGCTACATTGTTTACTTTAATATCATTTAGTAGTATTAATCGCGGAACAAAACATCAGAACTGCACAGTCTAATCTAATCTGGAACGACACTTAACGTATATGCATTAAACCGCGTTATCCCAGAGCGCGGCATACATGTAAAAGTTCTCAATGTATACCCCAATAGTTAATAAATGCATTAGTAGGCTCACATACCCAAATATGTTTGTTGTTTGTAATTTATCTAGTACTTTTAACACATTGCAATTATAAAGAATCATCATTTCTTTCTAGATACTCAAATCAATTATTTTGTCCTAACGTGTTATGGTTCTAATTAAATATCTAAAACCAAGAAAATTGCTAATAAAAGTTATATCGTCCGTTGCAACCACTCGTTCGTCGTTTGGCGAACAATGTCTTACAGATAAAAAAAATCAGTCCAGTCCTAAAACGGATCCCAAAGTTGTTTTTATTATATTTAAGTCATGTGAAACAAGTTCATGTACAGTAGCTTAACGTGATTTAGGGTACACACTTTTTGGCAAAACTTGTTGGCGCCCTGCATGTTTCCCGTATTAGGCGCATATTTACTCACTACCGCAGACTTGGCCAACACAATTAACTGCCTAATAATGTGCTTTGGGTCGATAACGTCCTGTTCCGAAGCCTACAATTTCCTCAAATAACACTCGTCACGTTCGGCAAGAATGATTTATTGATGTAACATTTCTTTAGAAAAGCTAGATCATCGGCTAGGTACCCACTGCACAAAATCAGCGCCTGCTTGCACATTTACATCGGACGAATTAATGCATTTACTGAAATATAATATATTTCATAAATAGTTATTTATACGTGTAGAGACTGATAGATTTTTTTTAGTCACAGTGATATCTTTGTGTTCGCTTATTTGTTTTGTTACCGCACAATACTGTTAAATTATGATCATTTTGTGGATATAGTGAATATGAAGCCACTTTTGACCTAAGATAACATTTAACTATGATATTTTCGTTTTGTGGTACACAAGCAACTCTCTGCAATATTTTTTTCAATTCAATTATTATAGGCATGATTATTTATATATTTTTAAAGTCGAATAACATCTTTGAATGTTCGGTATTTAAAACTTTAAAATGCATTTTAAAAATAATAATAATTGTGGCAGGGATCGCACAATTTAGCATTGTGGCCACAGCTCACATTTTTTATTACCTATTATTCTAAAAAAAGATTTTGGTATATGTGAAATGTAGTTAGCAACAATAAAATGATTTCATGTTTTATATTGAATTATCATTAACCCATTAATGCCTAGCGTCTAGAAAAAGGCCTTGGCAAACAGCGTAGACCCAGATGAGACGCCGCATGATGCGGCGTCTCATCAGGGCCTGCGCTGTTTGCTTAAAGGAATTTCTGTAAGAAATATTCTAAATATAGCAATTAATATACTAGACATCCCTAATTTTGGAAATAAATTGATCCAATTTAGCAGGATGGAAGAGTCCACTAGGCATAAATGGGTTAAGATAAACTCGTAAATTCGTATACTGTACACTGGGACGGAAATTCACGCCCATTGGTTACGTAAATCAACCAACAGTTATAAGCGCGAAATAGCCTTAAACAGTTGCCCAAGGTAAAGCAACAATAGTTTCAGTGTGGCTATTCATTTCCTCATTAAGATGAAATAACAAGATCCGGTAAGGCGTACCAGGCGCTGGGCAAATACAATAAAGATGATTAAAAAGGATACGGATGTTAAAGCGGAGAATATTTGTAATATATAAATGGGGAGAACATTTAATGATTCATTCAGCTTTGATGATATGCAAATCTATTATTGCGTAAACATGCAAATGTTGTTTTCAATGGCTTATACAACCGCTAGTACATCAATCTTGTACGTAACCACCAGATACGGTAATGTTCATCGCATAAATTAGCGCTGATCAAAACAACAACAACATTGCAACTACAGAGAACATAAAACACGACTCAATTAACATGTTTGCGTCTGGTTTGCGTAATACATTTGAACTATAAAAAGCCCCAAAAGCAATACGAGAAATCATTTTAATTTGATCGAGCAAGTGAATACACCATGGTGCTTAAAATGTGGAGCGTATTGCTGATTGTAGCAGCAATTATTTGTAAGTAGCGATGGAAGTGTTTGTTTGTGGACCATTACACAATACTCGTACTAGTGACAATGCTTATAATTCATTGTAGATCTATATGCAAAAAAAAGAGCCGCGCTCTGGGAAAATGCGGCTTTACACTTGGCGTAAAGCGTCGCCCCAGATTAGCCAGTACAGTTCGCACAGGCTAATAAGGGACGGCACAATCCTCTACTATTCTATTTTTCATTAAAAAGGTAGTCTCTTCGTATCGAAAATCCAGTTAAGGCGGAAAGTTTCGTCCCTGATAAACCTGTGCGGAACACAGGATATTCTGGGACGACACTTTAAGCACATATGTTAAGCCTCGTTTTCCCAGAACGAAGCTCAATTAAATAGTTCACTCTGGTCCATGTAGTAGTGCATAACTGCGAGATTCAAATGTATGCAAATGCTCTAAACATGGCAAAGAAGTACATGACATTTGGATTGTTAGCATGTAACAACTTCGATTTGACCAAACCAAACAAATGTTACAGTTGAGTAAGATTTAAATCTTTGTAATATTTTCATTCATAAACGTTATATTAAGCAGATTTTTAACTTCCAACTATAATGCAATATAACAAAGAAATCACTGATTAACATGTACACATTTATAGTCTATTTTATCCGATATCTAATGTCAAATTAATAAAGACTATCGTTAACGTAAGCGTTACTTAATCGCTTTCTGATCGCAATCCAACTCGGGAGTTTATATTGTGTTTTATTTTATGTTACGTCATATCAAATGTTCAAATGTTAGATAAAAACCACAAAGTTTGACAGAGGAGACAACGCTGCTTCTATCGTTTTTACCTCGCTGACATGATTAATGGGAGCACATAATATGATATATAAAATAGTATGTGTTGGATAAAGGTAATACTTATCATTTTCGACACTAAACAAGAACGATTGTGTTCCTTAAACCGTGATGTAACATTTATTTCTGACGGCCTCTATCTATCACTAATCTCTATTTCTCTATGCGGATTTAGACACCGGAAGTTGCCAGTGTCCAGTTGGTCCCTCTTTGAAGATTTGCGAAGCAGGCAGACCATGTCCAATTGGCTACTACTGCCATGATCAGCAGATCAATATTCAGGGGCACTGCTGTCGTAAGTACAATACGTTATGATATAAGCGTTGCTATGGGAAAATTGGCTAAATGCATATGCGTAAAGTGTCGTAACACATGTGCAGTCCGCACAGGCTAATCCGGGACGACACGTTCCGCTTCTACGGTACTTTTAGTTAAAAGGAATTCTCTTCTAAGCGAAAATCCAGTTTTCGCGGAAAGTTTCGCCCCTGATTGGCCTTTGCTGACTGAACAGGCTAATCTGGGACGACAATTTCGCAAATGCATTGAAACCCGTTTTCCAAGAGCGAGAATTATATGCCTTTGGACTGTAGGACCATACCATTGTCAGAAGTCAGAAATGCGCTTTCCTCATGTCATTGGGGAACAGTAGGATCCCACTGTTAGCATGTGTGAAAACTAAGTTATTAATCTTCACACACTTCATGCTTCTGTTGATGTTGTGATCGCAGCATTTGAATTTATAAAATGAAATCTTATTTTATATGTTATCTCTTTTTTTTTCCATTCTCATTCAGCCAGTTCGAAATGTGACTTGCAGCCCTATTTTTACAAGATGTGAAAACAATATTATCCCACAACGACCGATTAGTTTTATATTACTACACAACTATCAATTATCGTAAACCTGTGTTGACGAGTAAAATTTCGATTATCTCTCTCTCTCGAGAGAGAGAGAGAGAGAGAGAGAGAGAGGAGAGAGAGAGAGAGAGTGAGAGACAGAAGTAGGAGCAGAGAGAGAGAAGAGCCAGCGAGCGAGAGGAGAGAGAGTCGAGCGCGCGAGAGAGCTCGCTAGAGAGAGAGCGAGAGAGAAGAGCGGCTGAGATCCGATCTCTCTCATATCTCGCTCTCTCTCTCGCTCGGATCTATAGTATCTGTCTCTTCTTCTCTCTCTCTCTCTCTTCTTCTCTCTCTCTCTCTTTTTTTTTCCATTCTCATTCAGCCAGTTCGAAATGTGACTTGCAGCCCTATTTTTACAAGATGTGAAAACAATATTATCCCACAACGACCGATTAGTTTTATATTACTAGGGGAGAACAAACGAAAACGAGAAAGGGAAGGCCGAGTGAGAGAGATTTCGATCAGCTCGAGAGAGAGAGAGGAGGAGAGAGAGCGAGCTCTCTCGCAGAGCGCGCTCTCGGGAGGAGAGAGCCGCGAGACGAGAGAGAGAGCGCCGAGAGCGCGCTCGAGCGCGAAAGAGAGAGAGCAAGCCGAAGGAGCGCGCGCGAGAGAGCGCGCGAGAGCGAGAGCGCGAGCGAGCGAGCGCTCGAGCGCGCTCGCGCTCTCTCTCGCTCGCTCTCTCGCTCGCTCGCTCTCGCGTCGCTCGCTCGCTCGCGCTCTCTAGAGATAGAGAGACATAGAATATATATATATATATATATATATATATATATATATATATATAATATATATATATATATATATATATATATATATATATATATAATATGAGCAACATTCTGGAAAAACTGGGATTAATGCACGTTCGTAAAGTGTCTTCCCATATTCGCCTGAGCAGTCCGTTAAGGATAATCAGGGAAGACACTTTCCGCCTGAACGGGATTTTCTTTGAGAAGAAAAAAATCCTGTAAACGAAAAAAAATCTTAAAAAGCGAAAAGTGTCGTCCCTTCGTACTTAATGCATTACGACCTGATTTCACAGAAACGAAGGTCATATAATGAAATCAAATAATTTGTTTTTCCAGGTCAAGTTTGTTGGCACGGAGCTCCCATTACCGATAACTACGGACGGGTCATCGAGTGTGGTCCGGGACAGAGGGGAATCTGTCCCGACACCGCCACATGTACCCCGACCGGATCATATGGCGCACGGTCAGTCTGTTGTCACATTCGTATGACAATTGGTTAGTCCGACATCGTTTGCCGAACCGTTCAATTAATATATTAACTTGAACCTGGAATAAAAAATAAAGTAAAACAGTGCAAATGATCGACACTCTTGTGTTATTTTATATTGTCCGGGAACGTGAACCACCAGATTTGTTTATCACTGATATTTCACTATCAACAAGATAAAATCATAAAAATTGGTATACGTCAATTTATGTCCACGTGTTATATCCATGTTCTTTTGTACTACTAAGTTAAATGATAACATACGCATCTTTGTTTGTTGTTTTTTTAAATAAAAATCCCCATATATGATAAACTGAAAATAAATTTATTGGACATTTCATAATTAACAAAATTACCTCACAAGATTTCGAAAACTTAAGATTTTCAGAATTTTGTTGAGATTTACACGATAATTCAGAATGTATGTAAATCGAATGAAAATACGAAATGCATTAATTTACTGGAAATACAAAGTCCTAGGTCAATCTGCATGATTTACTATGTCAAACTTTCAATCGATTTTATTTGGCAATAACAAACTGCTGCGAATATGCCACTGTAAACAGCAGGCATTTGAGTTTAACTTTTATGTACACTTATTTGTGTCATGAATATTGCTGGGCCAAGTGTGAGGTTGAGCGCTCTAAAACCGTTTTAAACCCCCAATGCTTTGCATTGACCGTTCCAAGGCGGTGACCCCAGCTTTATTCTAATAACTGTTTATGTTGTTTTGTATTGTGCTGTTTTGTACTGTTTTGGCAATTGGTCACTTGCCTTAAATAAAGGACCAACGAATTGTATAAAATGAGAATGCAATACTGCTCCAGCAGCTGGAGTTTCACGTCTTTATTTTGAATACATGACAAACACATGATTCGCGCTCTGTGAATACCGGGCTTTATACATGTGCGTAAAGTGTCGTCCCAGATTAGCCTGTCAAATCCACTTATATGGAATGCTACGTTTTAAAACAAGTATTCTCTTGACGACAATTCAGTCTATCGTTCCGAAAATATCGTTCCGGATTATCCTGTGCGGACTGCACAGATTAATATGGGATGACAATATAGGCTCATGCAATGAGCCCGGTTTTCCCAAAAGAGCGGCTTTTATGTTTGTGTTGAGTCTCTTTCGCTCCTACCGCTCGCTGATTTTACGGCATTTAAATATGTGCCTCGCTGTGCGTTTCGCGTTTGCTCTCATTCAAATTTGCTCATTACATTTACTCGCAAAAACGTTCACTACAAAGTTATTGCGATAAGTCGCTTATATTTGCTCATCATTCAAATCCAATGTACAAATGGCCGAACAGTATACGATCATCTTAAACCTATTTATAATTGCTCGACTGCATCGAAAGCCTTAGGCTTTTTGAAACGCTATTGCCCGACCGTGGTAGAACCAGTATTTGGTGTCTAAGAGGGAGATCTAAAGAACGCTCCCACATTGGGGATTGAAGCCGTGACTTCCCGGTCGCTAGGCGGACACGATATCCACTACGCCACGTGGGCCTTAATTAGCATAAATACCTTTATAAATTAAAAAAAATCGAAAGCACGACAAACCCATACACATTGGTGCAATAAAAGAATACTGAAACCTCACAATCATACCAAGAGATGAACTCTGATCACAATCCGAAAGTCCATTATTTATGAAAGTGAACAAATGCCTTTACAAGACGGACAAACATAAAAGAACACAAACATTCATCAAGAAGTGGCGGCCAAGTGACGAACACCAGTGTTCAACAAGAACTGTCGCTTTCATGGTGCAAAACAGTCGAAGACGGCTTTGTTACGTGGATATGTAGCAGCAGGCAAACGTTGCAATCATGCAGACACTACAATCAAGCAGACAATATCAGTAAAGCGGAGGTACACACATTGAAATATTCACACTTTTTTTACTATCGGATTGTTTCCCATCCTCCAAAATGCACCTAATAATCATGTTAACTTCTTGTGGTCAGACATGGACAGATATTAAGCAATGTCATATGTACACATGATTTGTTAATTTCAAACAACTGTTTTCATTTTATTTTTCTTAAATGATAAAGTACTACGGATATTATCAAACTTAGTGACACGTGCTTCATAGAATGTGTTAAAAACACACAGTTTGTTATAGCTATGAAAACTAGGAAATACTTAAGATGGTCAATTAAACATTGGTAATTGGGAGGTGTTTATTCTATGATCTGCTAGAAAATGTGATTGCTTGTTGAAGCCATAACTTTTACTCCTATTCTATTTTTTGTTATTCCATGTTTTATTTTCATCGTAAAAATAAAATAATTTGCAAACAAAATATTATTTTTAAAATACACAAACATAGTATAACTTCTATTCTATGCACAGCTGAAAAACTTAAAATTCTCCGTATATCATACGAGATATCAAAGAGAACAGCTTTCACCTTCATTTAGAACATATTTAATAATTGTACTAAATTTACATGCGTCGTTAAATTGAAATTTAGTTAAGTTAACTTAGGATATTTTTATCTAATGCAACTGTAAATAAATAGTTTAAAATTATGTAATGTGTTTTCGCAAATTTTCATTAAATGCCTGAATGTGTCCGAGAAAGTCAATCTGTTTTCAGAGTTGGATATCAATGAGTTTAAACATTCGTCATTTAGGTAAACAGAAAATGGATTTTTTAACGCAAACTTATCTACCATTCATTATTCCCAACATATTAACCACTGATAATCAAAACATATGTGCTGTATCATTATTGTGTCTTTGTGGTTTGTTCTATTTTAGAAAGTTGACCGTAACTTTCTTGCATCATTGCTAAATTGTTTACTTTAATGTCATCAAGTAGTATTAATCGCGGAACAAAACATCAGAACTGCACAGTCTAATCTGGAACGACACTTAACGTATATGCATTAAACCGCGTTATCCCAGAGCGCGGCATATAGGTAAACGTTCTCTAAGTTTTCAATGTATACCCCGATAGTTCATAAATGCATTAGTAGGCTCACATACCAAATGATGTTTGTTGTTTGTAATTTATCTAGTACTTTTAACACATTGCCATTATAAAGAATCATCATTTCTTTCTAGATACTCAAATCAATTTTTTTGTCCTAACGTGTTATGGTTCTAATTAAATATCTAAAACCAAGAAAATTGCTAATAAAAGTTATATCGTCCGTTGCAACCACTCGTTCGTCGTTTGGCGAACAATGTCTTACAGATAAAAAAATCAGTCCATTCCTAAAACGGATCCCAAAGTTGTTTTTTTAAATTTAAGTCATGTGAAACAAGTTCATGTACAGTAGCTTCACATGATTAAGGATACAAACTTATTGGCAAAACTTGTTGGCGCCCTGCATGTTTCCCGTATTAGGCGCATATTTACTCACTACCGCAGACTTGGCAAATACAATTAACTGCCTAATAATGTGCTTTGTGTCGATAACTTCCTGTTCCGAAGCCTACAATTTCCTTAAATAACACTCGTCACGTTCGGCAAGAATGATTTATTGATGTAACATTTCTTTAGAAAAGCTAGCTCATCGGCTACGTACCCACTGCACATAATCAGCGCCTGCTTGCACATTTACATCGGACGAATTAATGAATTCACTGAAAAATAATATAGTTCATAAATAGTTATTTTTAACATATCTTGTAGTATCCCACGGCCAGGAGAATAAGTGAAACACAAACACATGAGTGATTTAATACACTGAGGTAGAATTCGAATATTTCAGCAAGCAATCGCGAATGATTTAAATTCACTTTATGAAGTTTTCTTTTCCTTGCTATTTTTTATAAGTTATACGTGTAGAGACTAATGGACGTTTTTAAATCACAGTGATATCTTTGTGTTCGCTTATTTGTTTTGTTACCACACAATATACTGTTAAATTATGATCATTTTGTGGATATAGTGAAAATGAAGCCACTTTTGACCTAAGATTAAATTAAGGTAGTACAACTGTAATCATTTCCCGCGTTTTTTTGTAAGATCGGTTGACGTCGGCTAATGTCGGTAAATATCGTAACTGAAGTCGTGACATGTGCGTTTTGTTCGGTTTATTATTTACGAAGTATAAATCTTAAATAAAAACATGTTTTATATAATTCAATTATAGATTGTATCGATGATTTGCATAGTACAATAAATTACGACGTCAAAATAGATTTTTCTTTAAAAATTGTGTAAAAAATGAACCGAAAGTAATATATTTTCGCGACAACATAAAAAACAACAATCGTGAATCGTAACCAAAAAGACGGTTAACGAGTAAAAAAGAAGTAGCAAAAAAGAAAAAAATCTGTACGTAGAGTGCAGTAACATTGACTG